>NC_067452.1:5419182-5504182 GCF_025434085.1 Hippocampus zosterae | reverse complement strand
ACACCACCACATTTCATGGATTAAAACTCAACAACCTGTTTGAGGTCAATCATGTGCATGACAGACAGAGATGGATTAGAAATGGCTTTTTAACCTTTTCTAGACTGATATGTTTGAATCACTTTGTTTCTCATTTCTTCTTGAATTGCTTATGGCATGATGCCTTTCTTTTACACAGAGTCACAGCATAACTAAGTTAGTCGGGGTTCATTGGGGCTGGAGAGCAGGATGGTGCAGCAAGAGTGTTGGATGAGAGGAGGAAGGGGGAAGGTGGAAGTTGGGGGGTGGGAGGTGGGGGGTGGCTGTAATTAATCTATTCATGCTCAGCCAACAGGCTGGAGTCATAATCTAGTTAGGAATTGAGGTCGTGCAGAGATTGGGAGGGCAAAGAGAAATGAGATGGAGTTGGGTCCGGGCTCAAGAAGCCGGGTGGTTAGCTGGACGGCAGGTGGTACAGGCTGAATAGCAGAGTGGGTAACACGCGGCTGATATGACAGCAGACTGGGGGCAGCTTGTGAGAGTGTGAGGACAGATGTACAAGTGTCTATATGGCCAGCTAAGAGATGGAGGATGTCACACACACGTGGACTTTGGATTTGGAGGTGAAGAAAGCTCTTTTCGCGGCAGGCAAGCAGTCACTTTGTTGATATTTTTCTCAACTTTTTATTAATTGAGTTATGATATAGATATGGATTGATTCAGCAAACTGGAATTTTAGGTATGTACCTTGAATCACCACATGGAAATCAACAAAATTGTGTGAATTTGAATCAAGCTGAACACTCTGTGACTTACTGGCTTTGAGAACGGCCTCGTTAACTTCGATCTCTCCTCTGATTGGCTCCTGGAGCTGCGTGTTTGAATAGTATCTCAGGGGCTCTGGACTGGGTGCATCACTGGAATCGCCATTCGAGATGCTCTCCCTGGGGCTGTCTGCCATCCCACGCTGCACTTCAAACAGCGCCACCAGCTGGAAAAGACAAAGTGTCCATTTGAGTGCCAAGTTTTGAATTGTAAGCTTTCAGTCTCAGGGCCATTGCATACTGCGTGATGTTTCCAAACCTCATTTGGACCAGACAATCGCAAAACATGACAGTTGGCCATTCCCGTTGCACATAGCACCATTTCACACATGGACGCCCTGCAACTTGAACTGCGCGAGCCGGTATAGATTTTTGGAGGTTTCCAAAGAATATGTAGCACTGTAACACTTTTTCAATCTATAAAGGGGTAGCGCTTCAGTCAAGGAAGACACAGATTGCTTCAGAAACAGAACGTTGGTGACAATATAGAGGAAAGTGTGGATGTAACGAAAGGTGGGGCGCACTCCCATTTACCTTCAATGTGCCCAGTGCATTACATACGGTTTGCTTCCATTTTTACCACAAGCTTCACTTTTTCAATGACAGGTACATATGAAACTAGAAACATTGTTAAATCGTGCTGCAAAACACAATGTGTGTCCTCCTTTTATTGCGTCCATGTGGCTTAGCCAGCTGTGTCTCGCTCACATAAAACCCGGAAATGTATTTTTATTAGCCTATGTGCTTTTTGACTTGGGCTATTACAAACGACTATTTTGCTAGTGGACCAGTCACCGACAGTAGTCGCGATTTGTTGACTAATTGGATCATATGTAAATCGCAGCATACCGCACCGGCAGTTGCCATAATCCCTCATTCGCTTACTGCTTCAATTCTTTAAGGTATGTGCAAATAAAAAATAAAGACAAGTAGGATTATTTTCTACACATAACATATTTAGTCGCTCTGTACAAGCATTTTTCTACATTTTAATAATGATGGAGCAACTTGAAACTGAGGCAAGTTTGGCACGAACATTTTTAGCTTTAAATGTTAAGCGCATTTTAAAATGGAATCCAAAAGTATATACTATGCATAATTACATGATGAATACTATGAAACTATCTAAAAATGCAAAGACAAATACTTGTCAACATAATTCACTATTTTCAGGTATCAAATATTTGTTTTAAGTAAGAGAAGATATTCAAATCAGATGAGTAAAGTTATGAAAGGCACTGTGTGAAAGAAAACTGAAATGAACACCTGCATTAGTTTTTTATATGTTTTTAATTCACTTTTATTTGTCTAAAAATGTTGCTTTGCTTCGCTAATACCATAGTTATTAAATCAAAATGAGATATTCATCGGATACAAAAATAAAAACCTTAAAGATTAAGATGAAGATATGTTTTTGTTTTGTTTTTAAACAGTGTAATGTGGTTTATTGTAATGAACTGGGTTTACTGGGTTTTATTGTTGTGCTGCCTTTGAGGGGTGGTGGCAAAAATGTCAACGTCTGGTACGTTGAGCGCTCCTGTTTGCGAGTTCCCAAACACATCACTAAGTTTGCCAGTGCGAGAACGAGAGAGAGACAGAAAGAAAAAGAGAGCGAGTGAGTCATAACGAAGGATTTTGAGAATATAAATGTCAAGATAGACTGCATGTTCTACTCGTAAATTGGTCATGGCCTTTTACTTGATAAGAAAATGTATCACGCAGCATGCCAATTCTTCATCTCCCGTGCATCGTTTCAGTTGCTTAAAATGTAGCCTCAACGCTCTTATTACAAAGTACATGAGCCACATCCAAAATGTCAGATTTCATACGAGATGACGACGACAGGTTCTTTTTCCCCACGGGCTTTTATCATACACATTACAATGTACTTGGCAGTAACTGCGAGATTGCTTCAAGATCAGTGATATTTGACTTGAGGTCGTGCGTGTGTGAAATTGACAGTCCCATGAGATAAGGCACGAAAATAAGAACCCGTCATACGCAATGTGTCAGAGATTTTTTCGGACAAAGTTAAAGAAATGACTCGGCACACAGGAAAATTGTCTTCAATATCGGTGGGCTCTCTGACAGCAAACGACGATAGTTGCTCCGATGATACACACTCTGCTCCCTCTCCGCCGTTTCGAACTTTTATTGCAAAATACAATAAAGACCCTGCCCCGGTGATTTGCATACCGCGCCCCCCGGTCCGGCCCCTCGGTAGTGATCTGATCTGCCCAAATACACAAGTCACAGACTTTGCTGATGTCTACTTGGGCGTGACAGCTGTTCCCAAACCATCTTTTGGTATTCAACAACTAACTCTTTGCTCCCAATTTGTTTATTCCCACTCTGTGATTGAATCTAGCCTTCTTCCATCTGTTCGCCCCCCTTCCTTTGACGTGATTACTCAAGAAAAGGACCTCCGCCCAAACGGCCGACACCTCTGCGCTGAGCATGTCCAGACATGCCCAAATTAACCGAAACTTTAAACATGATACAATTTTGTTCATAGATTTCTCTATCACAATGACATGGCCGGCACAATGAGACACAATAAGCACAGGAGACGAATAGGATCGAGGAAGGACAGGACAAAAAAAACATTCGAATTGCAACAGCGACCTGGCTTCCAATGGAGCAAATGAGAAGGCTTTTTATATCAACGGTGGAGCAACACCTGCTGACTTACTCTGGTTAATGGGTGTGTGGAGGTGGTCTCATTTGAAATATAAGGCATAAAAGATAACCACAGATTAAAAAAGCAAAAACTGCAATGGAACACTGGAACTAGAGTACAGAAAGGAAGGATGTGAGTTAGCAAAGAAAGAGTTGTGTGTCTTTGTGTGTGTATGTGGGTGTGTGTAAACTATTCGCACTGACTAGGGCAGTGTGGCAAACATTTTATATCACACCATGATGTCGTCTCTCACCTCAACCTCCCATGATTTAATATCAGCGTGATACCCTGCATGCGCATGCATGGGCATGTGCGCACGTGCACAAGTGTGCAGTGGAGAGAGGAATCGAGGGGACTAGCAGTTGCCGAGGAGAGGATGAGGAAAAAAAAAAGACTTGACACCAGCAAAACAATCTGATTGTGCCGCTTGATGAATGCATTTGCGGCTCTTTCTTTCTCCTTTATCAGCTTTCCTCTTTCCCTCCTTATCTCCCTCCATCCCCAGCGGCCGTCTCTTTCCCCCTGAGCTCCCTGACTGCATCAATCAAAGATGATGCCCCAGCGGCTGAGTGCTATACGTGCGAATGAACACACCAGCGTGCACACGTACAAAGTCGCAGGGATGAGCTTAGCCTACTATTGATTGTTTTGAGAAACGTCTTTCAGTGTGTGGAAAGGTGAATTTCTATTTTCATTCATTTCAATTTTTTTAAAGCTAACACCAGAGGAGTGGAATTGATAAAAGAGCAGAGAATTGAAATTGGAATCATCGTATTTTAGTGGCACTTGTGAACTTGGCGGGGTTGGGGAGAAATGGAATAGAGTAAGTGTACTGGCGTTATTTATTCGGGATACAAATAAATGTAACTGTTTTCCCTTACAGTTTGAGAGGGAAAAAACAATCAGATTATAGGTATGTTTATTAAAAATGGGGCTTTTTTTGCAGAATTAGAATTTTCATGCACACAGACAGGCGCAACGGGCGCAGTTGTTTATTTGGGAACTGGATGTGGTGCACTCACCAAAGGACAGAATTACTTTAAATAATATTTACGGAAATGCGGGAGCTGCAATCCCGACTGCTACGTACGACTAGCTGGTAGCCCGCTGCCCCGCCAACGTCAGTGATGTGTTATGTTCCTGTCACACACCACCCACAGATTTACTATTTAAATACCACGATAGCAAGAATTACAACAAAACTTGTCCCTGTCATCATATCAAACTTACACTGTGTGTGTGTGTGTGTGTGTGTGTGTGTGTGTGTGTGTGTGTGTGTGTGTGTGTGTGTGATGGGAGCAGAGAGTATGGGTTTAAGTTACCATTGCAAAGGACTTCATGAGTTTAATTTGTCCGTTTTATTACCACTATTTGTAAGAACAAAGCCTTACATCTTACCTCATGCAAAGAAGCAATTATTTCATATGGCCTTCACTCAATCAATCCAGCCATCCATACTTCTTGTAGCACCGTGACCAAGTGGTTCGCACGTCTGAGTACCAGTTCTGAGGCTTTGAATCTGAATCCTGAGAGCTACGGCTTCATTCCAGCATCCCAAAACCATTCATATTGATTCATAAGAGCAAAAATGTCTTCATTCACGTGTTTGGTACTGGAGTAATTCAAAAATAATTCAAAATAATCAACGTACATGATACATGGATTACACTACGACCGACATTTTTCAACAAGTAAATAGTAACTGTATTGGAATACATTTTCGTAACCCTCCCAGGCCTGTTTCTCAGTACGGACCGGAGGCGCTAGCAGGTCGACAATGCCTCTTCCAGATATGCATCACCACCCCAGATGGAGGGACTGTGCATGTGATTGTTTCATGACCGAATGGATGACTGTGAAGTTTGCATGTGACAAAACACGCCGAAAGGAGAATTAAGGCAAGCAGGTTTGATCTCACCGGACGTTGCCCTGCTCTTGCATCCCTCTCAATTCTAAAGCACTTCACTACACATCAAGATGTAGAGCAGAGGTCACCAAACTACCACATTTGGTCCGGCCCCCCTGAGCAATACCATTTTTTCATTTATTTTTCATCTATGTATATTTGTATTTTATCATAAAATATGGCTTTTGCAATAAAATGTTCCTTAGTTATGAACTACTAGCTGGTTCGCCGCCCTCCGGGCGGCTCATCAGCTAGTTCCTGCGGAAGGCTGGTAAGGTGGTGGTTCGCCGCCCTCCGGGCGGCTCATCGACTAGTTCCTGCGGAAGGCTGGTAAGGTGGGCCTTCGGCCCACAAAAGTGTTGTTGCTTGGTTCAACTTTTTGTTCATCTTCATTGCTTATCGCGAAAATAAAGAGATGTTTAGCTCTACTAAATAACTAACAATTTCATTGCAATGCTTGTGGGTAGACAACATTTTTTCGCCAAGATGCCCGCGCGATCGTAGTGAGCCACTGCCTGAGCGGCGCAGTGGCGGCGCACAGCGGCGCGGTGAAGTAGGTACGTTTTGAAAAGGGACAGACGGAAGGACAGACCGCGTGCGGGACGACGCGCAATATATATATATATAGATTTTCATGATTAACTATTAGCTAGTAACAATTTCATAAACACATACAGTATTACGTGACATTTGTTCCATCCTTCTGCGGTCTGTGCCGTTATCTGGCAACCCCAGAAAAATAAAAATCCTAAACCCGTCCCTCTCAAAGAGAACGTAATCATTGCGAAAAGGTGAGATAAGAGAAAAAAAAAATTTAACCCAAAATGGAGAAATTTTTTTTTTTCAATGCAAGGAAAAGATTGTCTGTCTCATCTGTCGGTGGCGGTATTCAAAGAATACAATCTGCAGAGACTCTATCAATCCTGTCACAGCAACAAGTACGATTTTTTGCATGGGCAAATGAGAGCAGACAAACGGTCAACGCTAAAAAGAGGAACGTTAGCTCAGCAAAATACATTTGTACGCCAAGCTCAGCTGAACCAGCCATCTGTTCGGGCTAGCTTTCGGTTTGCTCAACTGATAGCAAGCAGCGGTAAGGAGAGTTTGTCAAGAAATGCATGAATGCTGTCGCAGAGGTGGCGTGTCCCGAGAAGAAAGACGTCTTAAGACTCGTACCGCGAGTGTATCAAAAAAAGTTATTTGATTTTGTGTGGGTTTCTGGGAAACAATACATTTTTACGTCTAGGTACTCTTGCAGTCACACTTTTGCTGTTACAAACTGACCCCGGCGCCCCCATCAGAGAGGCGAAAAGTTATTTGGCCCTCACAGGAAAAAGTTGGGGGACCACTTATGTAGAGGGACCCCAACAGTCTGTTAACATTGACTGACCCAGAATAATATAAACAATTTGCCAACGACGACAAAGGCAAAAACAATTAAAAACTTGTAAATAGCGATGACAGGCATTTGCCCCCAAAACTTCATGGTACATGTTCAGAATGATCAAAATTTGACATCAAGGTCCGCCCACAATTAGATGTGCGGATGCACAAAAGTTTTGCAGTTAAGCATCGCCCATCTGTCTGAAAGATCTGCTTCCAATTTGGCTCATTTGGGAAATTTCCTGAGCGCAAGCCCAGAAATTCACCCAAAATGGCTACTGGAAACCAAATCTGCCAATTTCCCATGTCAGGTTTGGAAATTTCAGGGTGAGCTAACAACCTGGATAGGGAAAATATATTACATATTAGTATTAAGACATCAAAAGAATTCATATATAATATATATATATATATATATATATATATATATATTTTATTTTATTTTATTTTTTAATACACATCAAGATGTGGCCAAACCGGTGTTGTCCATTCATCTGTGAAGAAAACGGCTTGCACTATAACAGAAAGGCAGTCGCTGGAGAATATAAAATCATCTCAGAAGAAAAAAAAAACAGTCCTGGTGAACAGCAACTTCACTCCTGTCGCAACATTAAATGTTGTCATTAAAACAAAGGCATCGCGGGATTTTGATTGCTGACACTGTTCTGCGTGCACCATTTGCTTTCCGAGATGCTGACGTTAAAAACAGTAGACATTGATAACATGCTACAACTCAGAGAGGGAATGGTGGTGCATCATTAATAATGTACAGTATTCAATCAATCGCTAAAATTAATTGTATGCAATGCCATACAGCCAGGAGAGAAACCCCCCACCTTGCCCACCTGCACCCAAACACACACTCACGTACACGCACACACAAAATGAAGCCCCATTGAATCATTGCTATGTTCACGCCCAAGCTCTACCGTCGGTTTTTCAGCGATCCTCTTTCATGCGTTTTTACAATACACGGGCAAGTTCGGATTTAGAATTTCGAGTTAACATGCCTTCAGTGTCGTATCACTTTGCCGCAATATCCAAGGAAGCACTGAGGGCTACTGGAAAAGATTCAGGATAACGGCTAGCAGAAGCGGTCGCCCCTTCAGTGTTTTGCATTGGCACGTCTTGCCGTTTTATTATGCAGTGTTCTCATGGAGCAGAGAGAAGATACGCCTGAGCGTTTTGTTGTACGCATTATTTGTCTGCACTGCTGTCTGCTGTATGCTTTGGTTGAACAGTTTGGTGTTTAACTAGACTGGATAAATGCTTCTTTCTTTTTTGTTAAAGTGTCTTTTTTTGAGTCAAATTCAACCGGCAGCGACAAACAGCTCAAAGCAAGCGAGTGTCTTATTATTACTTCCCCATTGTGACAAAAGAGAGAACAGGTGGCTAAGGAGCAATTTAAGATGTGTTTAATGAGTACATGCATGTTTTAACAAGTTGACATGTTTAAAAGTATGTGGGAGAAATATAAGTGATTAATCTTGCAGTTTCACTTCTTACGGGTGGGACTGGGACATATCGAGTTTACGTTCCATCTCGATATGCACAATAAAGACCGTTAAAAGGAAAATAGGTAGATTGAAACACATTGCACTGCAAAAAGGATGAACAGTGCCACCTTGCTTTAGCCAAACAGTTCTACATGTGAGTAAAAGTCAATATCAGTTGTGCACACGCATGCACAGACAGCCTAAAAATCACACTCACTTCCTTTTCTCATTGCCTCGTACTAATCAGCTCATTTTTCTTCGAGGCTGCGGTGTGTGCGTGCGTGCCTCTGAGTTTGTGTGTGAGGTACCAGTCTATTGAGAGACTTTGCTTTTGTGCCGTTGTCATCCATCTCACAAATGCCCCCTTCCGCAGCCTTCATTCTTTCTTTGAAGGAACGATGCATAATTCAGAAGGTGTATGCTGGCTCCTGACAGCAAACGGTAACCCAATCATCTCTCTGGCACATACGTGTACGTGGCTACACACTTAAATAAAACATTTACACCCCCCCCCCCCAAAAAAGGAGCTTTTTTTTAAGCATCTACATGACAATCAGAGAGAGTGTAACACACAACTCTCAGGTGAGAGAATCTGCTAAAACGTTTAAAGAAGGACTTGCACGGTGCAACATCTCAAGAGGCCACATATGGTCAAATTCACTTCTGACTGAAGTCAGTGGAAAAGATTGAAAAACTTAATGTTAATGACATCACATGAGGAGTGACAATCCAGGAGGTAAAATAGGAACCTCACACTCCCACAAACTTTGAAATACCATCAGTCACGTCCACATACTTTTTTTAAAAGAATTGCCTGCATTAATAGGTTCTTACAATGTTGCTGTACCCTTGAAAAAAAACGGTTACAGGAAACCCCCACTTTAGCAGGAGAACACGCCAACAATTGCAGTTTTTACAGTACTGTAATGAAGAGAAGTTCAAAATTGCACAATCAAGATGACAATGATGATGATGCATTATCGGTACAGTCCAATGAATGACAATGGAAACTCTGCGGTCGCCACGTTCCATTATGATGACTTATTTTCCTCCTTTTGAGCATATCAAAGTGGTTTACCTTTTCCGAGCGCATTCTAACTTTTATCTACTAGAAGCCAGTTGGAAGGAACACGGAAATTGGGCGATATCTTTTAGTGTTACAAAAATATGAAGCTATCGTAATGCAAAAACGCGCAACATATGTATCAAATTTGAAACAAGAAAAGCACATACGTACAGTATTATAGTACTGTACCTGTATTACATATTGATATTTCTGAATTTATCTTGATATTAAAAATGCAAATGTCGTACATTGCACACAAATGAAAAACAAAGCCATATTGTCACGCTCCAGAAAATGTGAATAGTTAAATTTGCTAGTTGTCACACTAAAAGATTGTTAATTTAAATAACAATTTAAAAACACATTACTATACGTCCTGTTGGCATGTTTTTTTTTGTTTTTTTTTTTTTTTGTTTTGGGGTTTTTTGGTAGTAGTAGTAGTACTAGTCGCAGTAGAAAACTGGATGCATTACTGGTGAGAATGTGGTTAATCCTGCTTCTGCTGCAGCCTAAATCTACACTTCACAGTACCA
Source organism: Hippocampus zosterae (assembly GCF_025434085.1). Classification (NCBI taxonomy): domain Eukaryota; kingdom Metazoa; phylum Chordata; class Actinopteri; order Syngnathiformes; family Syngnathidae; genus Hippocampus; species Hippocampus zosterae. The sequence continues at coordinate 5,494,315 of NC_067452.1, read as the reverse complement.
GATGTGGAGGATTACCTGATAGGATAGCGCACACACGCACACACACACACACACACACACACACACACACACACACACACACACACACACACACACACACACACACACACACACACACACACACACACACACACACACACACACACACACACACACACACACACGCAACGTGATGTGAAATGCAGAAATAGATACTTAATCAAGCTTGTCAAGGCTGTTGTGAGGGACTCCTTAAGAAAGGAATTTAATGCAGAGGTGTCACCACATCGACTTTTACATGCTTGCCTTGGCTGTCGTTTGAAGAGATGCCAGCAGTTGCACATCGAAGAGTGAACATCAACATCGAACATAACATTGCTTTGATGCTGCTGACAGACCCATCCGCTGAAGCAAATTAAACCTCTCTGCTGTTTAAGCACTGTGCAAAAATGAGCAGATGACCTAGATATTATACACGACAGAAAAATAGAAAATTGGCAAATGCGATAAACTGTCACTATTGACACCGTAATATAGAGTGGAAATTGGGAAAGACTTTCTTAGTGGTGAGGAAATTTTTAACAGATGCACCTCACAAAAGACTATACTTTACATGGAGACATTAATTTTTTTCATCATTTCAAACAGTTCTGATGTGCGTCAATCACTTCTACTGTATACGTCGTCTGCCCCATGTGCGAGATTATCTGATTCTTCAAAGAAAACAAGACTCCTAATTCATTTTTCTTCATTCTATTGGGCAGTGTATATGAATAATAGAAGTGCAAATGTCAATGGCATCTGATTTACTGAAACACTTTTTTTAGCTTTCTGGTTTCTTGGCGTCATCGAGTATTGCCCTAACATCTGAATTACTCGTAGCCATCCTAGGTTTCATATGTTCTTTTAAGTGAAAACGACAACATGGATTTTAGGGTGTCAGTAGCTGGTGAATCTTGGAAGAGGCAGGCGGACCGTTCCATTACAAAATTCACAATATTTTGGATCACATTAACATTGCATGGCCATAAAAGCGTCATTTCATTGGATTTCATTAATATAATCCAAAATATGGGTAGTTTCTTTCTAATATTTTCAGACGATGACTATGTCCATATCCACATAGATTTTGGTGACAATCAGTCACGGTCCGTGCAACTGTAATGGAATGGTGCACCTCTTTCATGGACCGTGAGGCTGATTGCATTCGCCAGCTACTGATGCCACAAATCTCTTTGTTTTTCATCTGTGAGAAACCTGAGATGGTTAGGAAAATTAAGGCAGTACTTGACAAGGCCAAAATGAACAGTAATAGTGTACAACCCGGAAGATGTCAAAGTGATTAGGTGAAGCCGTCAAAAATGCCCAATATGGTAGTGTAACACGTATGTCATGAGTTTGACACTTATTCGGCTTCAACATTTCATCAGGGAACCAGATGCTATTGATGTATGCAGTTATACACACAGCCTAACAAAAAGAAGGATAAATAATTTAGAGTCCTGTGTTTCTTGAAGGACAATGTAAATGGCAATATTGTAATTTCTTTTCTCATTTATGTCAAGCGCAAGCACTATTTTGGTTAGGTCTAAGCATCTTTGTCACGGCATTAAAACAACATTCCTCGTTTTCATGCGGCACTCCCATGTTCAACATTGACCGGATAATTCAAGTTGCCTGTTCAGACACATTAGCGACAGTGGAGCTCAATTCATTAGGCTAATCAGTTTGAAGATGAGTGTTGAGAGGAAGGAAAATAGAATAATAACATAACGAGACGTGCTCATGCAATGGTGATGTTCCCACACGGGACGCAGATGTGGGTTTAGCCGTGCAGTCGCACCAGGGAATCCGTTCAACATTTTGCCTAAATGAGCCGCATTCATGTTTACATGGATGCATCATCCCCACCGCCGCAGTGAAGGTGTCCCCCACACCCAGAGTGTGACGCTCAGCTGATTGCAGTTATTAGCACAACAGACTTTCAGCAAACACACAAAGTGATGTCAGTCAGTCCACTCACTAAGCTAATTCATCTATTCTTTCCTTCAAAGACTGGGTGCATGTGCCTTTCAAAAGGGAGCCCCTGACCTTGCACTCCCACCGCGCCCTCATAACCGCGATCCCGCAGGCCTAGCAGCTAATGGGTGATGTGGTACGGACAGAATAACACTGGAGTAACTGTGGCAGGAGGGCGCACCGAGGGACAAGATCTGACGTTGCGGTGACCCCACTCCGCTTCCGTTAGTCACAACACACTGATGCGGCAAGAACACAAAGAGGCCCCCATTCCACTCTTTTGCTTTGTTGAGCCGACAAATCACATTGGAGGGGCTCCATCAGTCAAAGTCGTAAGCTAGCGCAGTAGACCATGTTCACTGCACTAAAATTCAGAGGCAAAGCCTGCTTAGAATGAAAAGCTAAGCAGCACACAAAACAGCCCAATGGTAGGGGAGGAGGTTTTGTTGTGCGGATTCAAAGAAATTACGAAGAGCTAGAAGACTTATTAAATTTAAGAAAACGGGGGTGGGGGGGCACGGTCTACACATCGACACGTACTAAAGATGATTTGCTTTCGTGACAAGCCACAGTCCAAATTAATATGCCAACATGTCAGAATGACAAGGTGTTGAACATCTTCACACGTAAAGATGTATGGATCGCAATTAGCATGCAAAGAGTGTATAGATGATGATTGGGCTGGCATGCGCCTGACGTTTTCTAATTAGCGCACTTGAGCCACACGCCGATTTACTGAGCCACTATTCACATGTCAATTAAATGCTGCTCACCGTGACGATTTTAAAGGAGCAAGGGGGGTTGGTGAGTCGGAGGTGCCATGGAGCATCAAAGGCTTAACAGTGATCACATCTTATTTACTCACACAAAGTTTTTCTCTGTCGGATTACCACAAGTTAAGAGCTGCCTTGTTGTCACCTACTTGTATTTAAAGGGCATGTAATAGGCAGGACTGTGTTCTGACAAAACTGGTGGGGTACCAGTCTAGTCCCTCAGCAGAACAATGGGAACCCACCAGGACCACTCTCAACCCCACCTTCGCTAACCATAGAACTCCAAAAAAGTGTACTCACCCGTTCCATCACCCTATGGTGGAGAGAAGCTCTTGTCCACCGCAGTGAACCCCAATATACAGGTAAAAATCTGGGGGCAATAACTAATGTGCCCACACCTTCTCGGCACGTTTCACTGTGGCCAACTTCAGAATGGAATAGAGTCCAACCCTTCTCCAAGAAGACTGGTACCAGAGTCCAAGCTATGAGTGGAGGCGAGCCCGACTATGTCTAGTCTGAACTGCTCAGGCTCGCACACCAGCTCAAGATCCTTCGCTGGCACGTCCCAAGCTCCTGTAGATGGGGATAAGGCAGTAAGGGTCAGCTTATTTCCATCCAAATGAAGCTGCTCCAATCAGCTGAATTTTGCGATAGATCAGGAAACTCCAAATAGCAGGAAATCTGCTGTCAGAAGACCAATAATGTAGATGTCTTCCACATCCTCTAAAGACAGTATTTACAGGCACAGAATTCTCTTGTTCTGCCAAGGATCTAAGGTGTACCCAGCAGCAAATGTCCCAGAGGCGCAAGAAGGCTCTCCACTGCCTGCTCTTTTCATCAACTTTTATTTTATCCATAGTGCAGCCCAGCTCCAACTGACCATGATTGTTTCTTGGAAGAAAAATAAGCAAAAGGCTAGTTTAAGATATGGGACAGCACATTACCAAGTCAGCAGTATGCAGGGAAAAGGAGGAAGGGGGCAAAATAGGAGCAGAGCAAAAAGCCTCCGCTTTCGTCCAGAACCAAGCAGTTGTTCATGCTTCTGACGAATCTTTGGGTAGCACTCAAAGATGTACCTTCGATGACAACATTTACAATCACATTCTTACAGATGCAATGCGCATGTAGCGCTTCTCCCAAAACTATTGGTACTGTACAACCATACACAACACACTGTGGCATTTTTGCCATAAAGAATGAAAACAACATGAAAACACTGTGGAAAAATCAATGTATTCAAGTTGGGCACACTTAGCAAGTGGCTGTGTGTGGCTTTTATTCTCACTATGGCAGCATTTTTAGTCCATAAAACGGTGTCTCCGGCATGCATTGTGACTGTGTTTGGGTCCTGTATGTTGTCAGTTGCTAAGGACCTTTATTTTGTCTCAGAGTTTGTCATGAACCAGTGAATTTCAGTATTTATGCCACAGGTGTCAAAACTCAAGGCCCAGGGCCAGATCCGGCCCGCCTTGTCATTTTACTCTATGTGGCCCGCAAAAGCAAATCATGTGCATCAACTTCCATGATCCTTGCTAAAATCTGTACCGAAAAGTCACATTTTCATGTGCAGTAAATAACGTTGAGATTCTGCAATAATTTTGTTACAGTTTACACTCACTTGAACAATAATTCAACAAACTATTATAGTTGACTGATTTCAAATCTAATAATCCATTAATTTGTTGTGGACAAATAATAATGCGATGAGACGATAAAACGCGTTCGTAGTTTTGCGCCGAGAGAAGATGTAACTTCGAAATGGCCCGGGACAAAAATGAATTTGACACTTCTGATTTATACTCTGGTTGCTCAGTCAAATGTTGCTCCCATGACTCTTGGGCGGATACTCTACCACTGCCACGTACAGCCCTGTTCCTTTTTGTTGCTTTGTTGGTACCATTGACCACGTGTTGGGTTATTTTGGTTTGTACCTCTTGCATCTATATTTTGCCACTTATGTGTCTTGTCTGCTCCTGGGCCCAAATTCTGCTCCGCACGTCACATTCAGTTCACCAATATTTTTGGAATGTCTCTTGAGGACATGACATAGGATCCCAAACAGGTTGAGGTCAGGGCTCTCCATTTATGAATCCAATCAGTTATTTATTCACTTGTGTCGCCGTCCTGGGGCATTTTAAAATAAGCTTCAATTGGCAGACAGATGGTCTGAAGTCACATTGCAAATTTAGTTGAGAAACCTGGAATTAATTATTTAATTGAGGAGAAGGCATTCAGACCATACGGTAGCAAAGCAGTCACTCAGTATGATGCCACTGTCACTACACTTCGTTCTTGGAATGAGGATTTTATGGGTAAATTTTGGTTTCGTGGTGTGCTGTGAGATTATTGTCATGTAAAGAATGTGTCTTGGCTCAATTCAAGGTTGGGAAACAACTAGTCTGGCACAATCTTTTGTCAACATCAAAGCGGCAGCATTTTCTTTGACGGCAATGGCTTCCTCCATTTAGGTTTAATGATTAGCTGATGCGTCAACACTAATATTACCGTGTGTCAGAGATTTCTGTCAAACTCTGGGATTGTTCTTTTCTTTTTTCCTCTCATCATGAAGCATTCTGCACTCTGCCTTTGCAATCTTTACTGGACTCGTAAAGTGTGTATTTTTTTGTGTTTTGGGCGAACATGAACTTAACGTTGTGTATTTCTGACTGGTGAATGTTTTTGCAAAGGCATTCACTCTGACCGTTCCAAATGGCTTTTGAATGACAAGTCCTTTTTTCCGCAAGCTTTTGTTAATCTTCAGCTAAACACACGATAAACTAGCGTCCATATGTTGGGGGATAAAAACCTTATTTGGCAACCCATGCCACAGAGCATGCCAGCACTCCGTAGCTTGAAGGGGGAAAAAGAACCTGCGGCTGCTAACTCACTCGCGAAATCTGTACAGGTTGGTGACCGTTTGTTGGTCCGTGATTGACATTAGACAACCTTTTCCCTTTCAATTTCAGGGTGTGCGATTTCAAAGGAAGTTGTAGGAATGTGTGTTTCACGGTAGCCTGAAGATAAAAGGGGGATTTACTTTTTGTGAAAGCTCTTTTCCTTACCTCAGCCTGGACCTTAGATTCTATTTGTGCTTGTCCATTAAAGATTGCAGTCCTGAATTCTTCATTAAAAAAAGCATTCAAGGAGCAAGTTTTTCCTCATGAGATTGTAGGGTGAAACTTGCAGCCGTCTACTAGTGTGAACTGAATGGGTGGCAACAATGAGGAAATGCCAGTATTTAGAGGATAATGGCTTATTGTAAAATATTAAAAGAAAGCATGAATTAATTAGATAGCTTAATAACTATGATCAAGTTCAATTTTGGAACAATGAACTTCATTCACTTTTTTATATTATCTATGGACTAAGTAAGTTAATTAAAAAAAAATTTGTGAACTGAACTTTAAAGTCATTGGCATAGGAAATGATCTTTCCCAACACTTCACATACAGTCATTTCTTGACCAAACAGTGCACCTGATTAAAAGCCCCAGCAGCTAAATTTAGTAATGAAAACACATTTCTAGATAGATTAGCCACTTCGAATTAGTAGCCGCGGATCTCCACATTACAACATGGGATACTTGCAAGGAGAAGAGGTCCACACAGTTGGGATTTTTAAAAAATCATTTCTTTACCTTAAGCACCAGTAGACACTCCCCCCCGCAACTCCCCCACCCCACCCCAAATAGTGCCAAATGCATCTAGTTACACAGTGGTGTCTCAGAACCTTTCTCAGTTGCTCTTGTTGTCACCATGAGGCCAATTTGCCAACGGATTTCATCAGGCAGGAGTGCATCTAAGTCCATGGAAGTGCAGACCTTTGGAATGTTTGTTACATGTTTGGAATTGGAAAGTTTGTTACATGTTTGGGAAACGCAGGGAATGTCGTTCCAAGGCAAGAAATGCTACCTTCTGTGGCTAGCCGTCCCCCCCCCCGTCATCAGTTCCGAGAGGTAGGAATGGGTCGCCAAACAAACGACACAGAATCGGCTGTCGTACTGCGGAGTTGGCTGTATTTAATGGCATTTGTGCCCCATTAAAGTCAACTCAAGATGTTTATTTCTCACTTTACTGTCTGCTATATCCTCTATATTCGCTCCTACACATCCAGCTATGCCTCCAGACTCCTACATTTCAGGCAGCCCGGTGCGCGCACACTCCAACTGCAGCAAATGACTGATAAATATTCAGTACGCGGGTGGACTCTCGACAATTTCATTTGTCGACTGTGACGTACTTCGTTATTTCATGTGTTTCAAGTTGTGACTAGACCATGGTAAAATCTATTGACGTCTTAAAGGTTGTCAATAAAAACTCAAATACAATGCCTTACATTAAAAGCCGTAGGGTTCAAAGCGTGGAGGGCAGGGGGGATAAACATAGTATGGGTTTGTCTAGTATGGGTGAAAAGCATACTACATATTGTTGTGACTTACAGTAGTAGATAGAAAATCACATTTATGAAGCTGGTGGTTGAGAAGCTAATGACAGTGTGTGTGTGTGTGTGTGTGTGTGTGTGTGTGTGTGTGTGTGTGTGTGTGTGTGTGTGTGTGTGTGTGTGTGTGTGCTGCCCAGTGGTCTGTTTTCACTGGCAATCGACGGAGCGACCCGGTTCAGGCTGCTCATGGGTGTGTGCTTGCGCACATGCATGCATTCATCCGCAAACAGCCAGCCGTTGTATCTCATTAGCATCCGGGGCTAATACAGGGCCCATGCTGTGCTGGGGCGCGCCTTCACAATGCGTCCACTGCGGCTTGATTGATGGCATGATGCCGTTGGCCACAATAATGGAACAAAAAAACCCACGAAAGACAGAATCTGTCTGCTGTGGCAAGGTAATAAAAGACAAAAAAACAAAAGAAAGCCAGGCTAATCAGAAGAACCAGGCACAGCTCATTAATCTGAGCGTGCTAAAAGTGTCTGGAAGCCTCAAGATGAGAAAAGTCAGATGATTGGCACATGGCGAGGATCGCTGCCTCGCCATCTTTTTATCAGCAGCAAAGCAAGAGAATAAAATTAGAGTGGAGATGAAAGTGGGGAAGTTGTTTCAAGAATCGGGTGGAACCTGAACAAGGTAAATAGGACAGTTCCTCAACAGCAGAGGTTTCTGGCGAAGCCTGTAATTGCCCAAAAGAACTGCAGCAAAGGGAAGTTAGCTCACGCCAGTGTGACTTGTTAGTAAAAGAACTGAGCTGTGACATTGGGAGACACAGCCTGGGAATGGAATCATTAAAACCTGCGAGTCACAAACATGATGCCCATATTATTACTATGCGGCCAGAAAAAGACGCCTCTGTTCTGAGTGATTGAAAAAGCGCCTTTCCCACCTCTGCAGACACTTCCGCACTTTGTTTTACTGAAGCTGTTTTGGCAAACTTTCAGCCCTACATGTATCATCACAATACTCTTTTTTTTTTTTAATGGGAGAAATTCTACATCACACATGAGACAATGTCATTTCATAGCAATTCAATCTAGGATTTTTGTTTTGTCGTAACACGAAAGGATGTTTGTAAATCTGTTTTTGTGCACATTTACGTGACAGCTTAATCACAAAGCTGAAGCGCCATTGCCGCACCTTCAGTCTTTAAAACAAACGAAGCGAGAGACTGTCAGATGGCTTCACGTTTTGCTGTGCCAGTGACAATCATCCTGGCTGGCTAAGACATCAAAATGAAGCAAACTTGAGCGAGAAAATGGCTTCTCTTTGCTCACTTGAGAGCAAGAAAGAGCTCTTCCTTGGCTTACCTTGTCCTTATCATCCACTAGGTCCGTCAGCAGGTCATCCATATCCAGGATGCCTCCATCTGTGTACTCCAGGTGAAGGGTTTTAATGGCACTCCCATGCTGCACATAGAAGCATGAAGTAGTTAGCTTCCAAAATTATTGACAATGTTTACATCTTGCATGTGGCTCCATTACATTTCAAAAAAGTACAAAAGAGTATTACATTTCAAAAGGGTTGAGGTGTCAGGAAATGTGCACGATGAAATGACATGATTGCGACAAACAAAATTGAAGGCCACAGATATCACTGGTAGTCAGTGTGTTCATTAACCTGATGTTTTAAAGCAGCGATTCTCAAACTAACACTCATGGTTCACGAAAGAATTGAATTTGGGAAATTTAAATCCAGTTGTCAACGGACCCTTGCACATAATATGAGCTTGTTGCAATGGAAACGGTATCTGACGTTCTTATAGGGCAGGGGTGTCAAACTCGTTTTTGTCGCGGGCCATATTGTAGTTACGGCTTCCCTTGGAGGGCCATTATGACTGTGAATTTTGTGAAACCATATAAATGTTTAATCACCTCCACGCATTACATACACAGCACACAACTAATTGATGCATACCTCGTTTTGGAATCAGAAGTCAAGAATAATGACTTGCTTGAACATTGTTTACGTGAATGTAATAAGAGGGTTGGACACAAGAAAAGGCTTGCAATATTTCCACATTATTATGGATTACATATGACAATTTGAAATGTTGGTTCAGACATCCTGGAAGTTGACATGCTTGATTTAATTTTGCGGCCACATGAAATGATGTGGTGGGCCAGATCTTGACTTTGACCCTGTGTTCTAGGGAATTGAACATTGAGAGAAGCAGCTTATTGGATTGGATAAAACGTTATTGTCAAATGTACTGTATGTGTAATGTGTACACAACATTGTTTTTTGGATTTTTTTTGTTTTTAACCAAAGATTTCTTAAGGAATTGTGCAAACAATAGGCAAAACTGCAAACATATTTTTTCTTGACATCGATGCAAAACAATTCAGTTAAAAAAAGGACAGTTAAACAGATGTATCGCTATGTAGACCTTCATCAGGTGTCGAACATTCTATTGAATAATTAGTTCATTGAAGAGTTCACTTAATTACTCATTCCACGGACCCAACCCATTCAAAAATGAATGAAAATGCACCCCATATCAGTCACATTGAAAATGTTACCTGAAAGAGAATCTCTCCCTCCGTATAACAAATAAATAAATAATAGTTAATAAATAGAAAGAAATATTTCCTTGGAAAGTTTCCAACTTTGAAAATTCTTGGAATTTTTTACTTCCAGTTCTAAAAATATGAAGAGAGAAAACTTTTGCGAATAGAACAGCATAAGGATATTTCAGCGGTTCCTGGCCTCATAGCCACAGTCGTTGACTGCCCTTTATGCAATTTTAACAGCAGAAAACTCGCAGTGCTGCTTGTGTGTGTGTGTGTGTGTGTGTGTGTGTGTGTGTGTGTGTGTGTGTGTGTGTGTGTGCATACATGCGTGCGTGCATCCAGCCTCGCAGAGCGGCGAGCAAGTTTACTGATAACCCAGAGAGGAATAGAAGCAGCATTACGGAAGATTGATTAGTGGATAAATAAACACACACGTCCTGTAAATAGCAATTTATTAAGTCTGGAAGAATGTATTGTGTCCAATTTATTTATCAAACAATAAGTGATGTCAATAATTAGTGTGAGAGGCTTGATTTCAGTGCACTATGAAGGAAACTATGCAAACTGCTGAAAAGGCTATCAATAATAAATCACTTATTATTATTATTTCTTTTCTTTATTTTTTAATGAACTCTTAGACCTACTGAACGACTGTATTTTAATGCTGGCCATGATCGTGGTACTTGAAAAGTAAAGAATTTTTCGGTGGAAGTTAATTGTAAAACGTTTGAGGGCCACTTTTTTTGAAGCACAACAAGAGCTGTACAGAAAAGGAAAAAAATCCAGTTCTTCAGTTTTGTGGGTGGAGTGCCAGCGGTCAAATTCCGAGCTTGTTTCATTATCACAATCCTTGTTCAAAACATACACACCCTGTAAGGGATGAGACGCCAAGCAGGCTACAATGCTTTTCCTGTTTACATACATTTTTTAAAAACCTCTAAGCAATGTGCAAATGCACTGACAAATGCATTTTCTTCAACCTCATTAACGATTTATTTTATGATTGATTTCTGCGCAAACTCGACATTTTATGAGGTACAACAGCACAATGAAATGAGATCCTAGACTTACACTCTGCATTCGGAAAGAATGTTCCATTTTGAATGACACAAAAAATGTTTTGTTTTGTTTTGGTTGCACTCTAGTGGATTATTCAAATTGTGCCGATTGTGTTGCGGCCACCCCAGTACAGCAGCACATGGTAACCTGCATGTGCGGCAACAACATCAGGGCAAAGCATGAGCACATCACAGGACAAACCGGTCAAACCTGGCGGGTGACATTCTTGTGCCACTCATTTGTCTCAGGCGTGCACTTGGGATTGAGCAAGCGCAACTTTGGAGCTCGCATGCAGCAATGGCACAAAAAGAAATGTCAGGCATGATTTTCCGCCAAGAAAGCAGCCGATTGCCCGTTTGCTGATTCGCAACAGTCTTATTTGGGCAACTAGGTAGTCCGACGCCATCCTCCTGCCAAGCACCTCATGATGAAATGGTATCACGCCATGACGCTTCAAAGAGAGACTGACAAATTAATGGAGGGGTTTAAGAGAACGCTCATCTGACGTTCCTCGTCGTCAATCACCCTCTGTGGCTAGAGTTCTTCTTATAACATGAGAAATAAAAGGATTTGGATAGTGGATACTTGAATCAATCAGATCACCTCTAACGCACAGTAATGGCTACCTTAAAATAAACCATACAAATACAATTATGATCGATTTGCAAAATTACTAAATGTAGTCAAATACAAATGGCTCATCACAATTAACAAAGCCAGTGGTTTCTTCAAAGTCAACCAAGAATTTCACTTTAAACCGGTCGTGCATGCTCAAAATTCTTCAACGCCTTCAGGACAATTGCATTTCGTACTTGCTGCTGTTATGATTGCTGCAAACGTGCTACAGAAACAGTCTTCAGTCTACAGTCTTCCTCCTCACCAGCAATGAGGTGAATTCACTCGTGTTTAGGGTTTGTCTGCTATTGTGACTGACTAGTGAGCAGTCCAGGATGTAGTCTGACATTCGCCCACAGTCAGCTGGAATAGGATTTAGCTCCGTGAACCTGATGAGCGGTCTAGGGTCATTCCATGCCAAATCACCACTCACAAAAATCTGAAAAATTTAACCAAGCAGATTTCGATTTTAATGAAACTAGCTGCAGGCACAACACTGAATCTCAACTTTTAGTTCAATCTGACTTGCGGTCCACCGAATTTTAATATGTTTGAAAAAAAGGGGAGTGGCCGCCTGCCTCTGAAACCTTTAATAGCTGCGGGCAACTGGGGCAATCTTCATAAGAGCGTGATTGTTGGAAAGGAAATTCAACATGGAATCTGCAGTCATTTAGAAGGCTAGGGCGCAGAGAGATTACATTTCATGAAAAAGTGTGTCATGGTCATGTGAGCCACATTGTCAATTTCAAGGTCAAAATGAAAACATCACATTCAAATATGCACCAATTTTCGAAATGAATGCAGATTCCTTGTTGAATTCCTTTTCCAACAATAGCTGTTTTGTGAAGATATACCCAATAGTGAGTGACATTCATAGTCATGAAAACCAAAATCCACTTGGCATGGAATGACCTGAAAGGCAATGGTGGATGGTTCGCTTGCCATAACCGTCTCATTTCAAATTCCAGCAGATTTTCCATGGGATGGGGTTCAAGACCTCAACTATTTGGATTCCCACGATATCTGCAGTATAAACAAGTTCCCACGCAGCTAAAGACATCCCGCATGAAAGTTAACAGGTGCAGGTTTCTTTTCCCACAGGTTGGGCAGTAACACTCTCACTACACTATGTTCACCATCAACAAATCGAGCAATAGTGATTTACGAAAACAGGAGTAGTCGGCACCAGTATTCTAATAATGTGAATGAGCTGCAAACATTTTGGCAAGCTGTCTGCGGATGGTATGAACAATGACCCAGAACCGGTGTTTGGTTTACATGGTAGCTGGTTGTGCAACTCCACTTTCTATGACAGTTACAGACTGAAACAATGTAAGAATGCTAGTTATTGCACCTTGAAAGAAAATGTTTCTATTCTATTTCCTGCTAATTAAACAGGGTAGCACGGAAAAAAAGTGTTCAGCGGCAACCTACAGTCGCATTGTTTAGCCACTTTCTGAAATCTGTCACTTCAGACGGTTGGGGCTGGGGTTATTATCTACAGACCCCACCCTCACAGAATCCACAAGAACAAGAAGGAAGACCATTTTGGCTAGCAATCCATCGTGGAAGCCGCACGGCACCAAGTGCTCATCCGCAAAGGTCCTAACGCTAGTTGCCAATTGCTCGCTGACTTAAATCGATACATCAGTCGCTTAACACAGACAAGACAGTGATCCCTCACCATTTCGCACTTCCAGTTTTGTGGTTTCAGTGTTCCGCATCTTTTTTGTTGCAAATTAATTTGAAAACATTTATGAAAATGACATAACCGTGATCGGCAGCCATGTGGCGGAATGACGCGTTGTCTCATGTTGATGCGCAAGAGAGCGGGTTTGCTTGCATGCCGAACAAAGCGCTGACGTGATTCAGAGGCTTTGGACATCCCAACTTAAGGCGCGTGAACGGTTCCCGGCGCGATATCGACCAATGGGAGAACGAGTGCATCATCGGTAGTCTGTTGACTGTCTCACATACCGTATATCTTCGTGTTGTGCTCACGATAACCTTTTCTGATATTAAGCCGCGCTCTATGCAATACCTTGCCACCGCCGAAGCAATACGTCTCAGCTGTGTGGGAGCGTGGAAGCCTGCTCGTCAGAGATGGCATCATCAACAGAAAGACATTGCTTTAACAGTGGCAGAATGAAGCTGGTTTCTCCAATTTAAGAACCTCAGCGGCACTGTCAGCGCCTCGAGCAAAAGAGTCTCAGAGTGAACCTCAAGCCTGTACGAGTCTAGTGAGAGCCTTCTTCTATGGCAACAACACGAGCCTCTTCGCCTCTCTCAGAAGGCAATGTTGATTAAGGTTCATAACTGCATACGGTTTTAAATTGAAAGATTTAAGTAAATAAGTGTACTGTTGTAGTCTTTGTCTCAAATATGTAAATACTGTGTACAAATTTAAAACATGCTGGTACCTGTGATGTTTCTTGCTTCGAATAACATCAATCATCAGAGAGACAATGACATCGTGGACAGCGGCTCTTCCTGTACTCCCGCATGTACAAACACGTAACTGGTCTGTTGTCAACTGCCTGAGTCTCAGACCTTCACCAACAACAGGTGCTAACATACACTGTGTGACAGCCGTGAAATCCCGCTTCATATTTCACTGTATGCAAACATTACATCCACAAATAAACAAGAAAATTCCTTGGGGTGGGTGATTGGATGAATGAGTCGAGGGATGGGGTGTGCATGTTCGGGACAGCAATCGATAGGCAGAAGGCAGGCTGAAGGCACTTCAGTTGGCACGTGAGATTTTAAAATATGTTTCAAAAGCACCAATGAAAAAAAAAATTTTTTTAAAGCTTGAGCACAGCAGGTGCCTCCTTGCCATCAAGAATGACAAAAGATCCTCAGTTTGGAGGGGGGGGGGGGGGGGGGTTCCGCTGTCATTTTAAGTGAGGTTAATGACTTATCTTTCAGAACAGATCTGTAATATGATTCCAGAGGAGGACATTTTATGTTGATAATAACATTTATGTCACAAATCTGTATGTGTAAATAAGTTCATCAATTCTTTCCCGCACCTTTTTTTTTAGTTCTACCTTTTAATTTCCAAATCATTGTAGATACCACTATGAATTAAGTTACAAAGTTTAATAATTTGCCAATGGCAGAGCACACAGTTTTAACCCTTTCAGGGTTACTACAGTGGGTAGCTCATCATATTATCAGGTTACAGGGTGCATGACAGGGTTGAATCTCTCATTTTTATTATTATTGTTTTATTTATCTTTTTAACCAAATATGATTTGCACTGATTCGGGGATAGTTGGCTGAAAAAAGATGTCACAGGGGGCACATCATTGAAGAAAAGTTTGAGAACTGCTCAACGTCAACTCAGCTATATCAACTTAGCGTTGACTAGAACAAATCTGAAGTTATTCAACACCGAGTGTGTCGTGAACATGTTGCCGCTAGACCAAGATGCAGCAAGAGGAAAAAACTCAATTCCTCACATGAAATCACGGTATTGCAAAGAAGACTAAAGCGTACCGTGCTCATAGCAAGTGCGCTGTTGCGAGTTTGTGGCTTTGTTAGCTTGGGAGGAAATCAAAACTTCGAAAGAGTCTCAGCCCAGCTCTTGCTGAAGTAAACATCTCATTAAAAGGTCTATGTGCCTCGTAGCATCGCCAGAAATGAGTCCAGCTTCAGTGATTACGACCAGCTTTCTGACAATGTCCGAAGGATGTGGAGTTTACGTGGCTGGAAGTGGGCATTGTTGACAGAGCCACAGTGTCCTCATGATCATCTGCTTCTATTAGGACTAGCAAGAGGCCACAGGCTGTTGAGTCAGCGGTTAATTAACAAGCCCGTTAAAGGAGGGTCGAGGCCCCGAGTGTAAGCTAATCACACATTCTAATTTAAACTTCTTCGGACTCAACTGTGGCCAGTGGGCTGAGTGGGCTCAGTGTGTGTGTGAGACGTCTCAATGCGTTTG
The DNA here is from genome assembly GCF_025434085.1 of Hippocampus zosterae. Lineage (NCBI taxonomy): Eukaryota > Metazoa > Chordata > Actinopteri > Syngnathiformes > Syngnathidae > Hippocampus > Hippocampus zosterae. The sequence continues at coordinate 5,478,968 of NC_067452.1, read as the reverse complement.
TTACCTCGCCACTTGCCGATAGAAAGGCAGCAGAGGCAGGATGAAGCCAAGCAGCCAGATGATAAGAGCGCAGCTTGTCACCAATTCTAATCCCCCGTCACTCAGAGGACAAAGACGTCTGTCTGGCGCACACATCCGTGAATGCAGCCACACAGGAGGGCATTAAACAGTCAACTTCCACATGCCCGCTGAGATATCAGAGCTTTTAAGGGGAAGCTATTGTCCAAGTTGACAGCCAGGGCTTCTCGCATCCACATTGAGCCCAAACACATATCAGCAGACTATGTACAGTAATGTCACAAACTATGCTGACTAATTAAATGACATGTGAGAAACCTCTTAATTAAGATATCATGTTTTAGTTATATTAAAGGTGTAATAGTTCATTCCCTTAACTTGCATCCAGGCAGGTTGGGATCAAATGCCAATGAGTGTTGGTGTGAATGCTAGTGATAACTGTTGCCTGTCTCACAACATTCCCTAAGATACAGTAGGTAACCTGGACAGACTGCTCTCTCCCTTTTGCCTAAAATCACGTGGGAATAGAGTCATAATATCAAAGATACAAATACTGAAACAATACAACGGAGAAGAACTTCATACATATTCATAAACACACACATATATATACAGTATATGTACACACATATATACATACTATATACTATATATAAGAACTGTCAGTTTAGCATGTTTTTATTGGCATTAATTTAAATACATTTTAACGGCATTCATTTTTTTCTCGAGAGATTAACGCGGCACACGTCACAGCAGATGTTGCTCTATAAATAAATCAGAAACAAAACAACAAGCACGCTGCACAGGTCCATGCACGTTTGTTTTGCCAGCCAAGGCAGCGCGAGACACCGAGTTAATGAATGGAAAGTTTACTTTTAAAAAGTTGCCAGGTTGTTCCTGTTGGTCCTTCTTGCGCGGAGGTCTCTCTACGGTTTTGTGTAGACATCATTTCGGATGACTACACTTGGTTCGATGCTAAGGTGGCGGCCTTGAACGCCTCTCGAGTCGAACGGAAGAAGGCACGGAGACAGACAAAGACGTACCTGTATTTGTTGAGACTGTTTTAAAAAATTATCACCACAGCTCTCCTTTTTTCGGAGCTGCAACACAAACTTACCGGTATTTAATAAAGCAGAGACACAGTTCACTGAACCAACAGCAAGTTAGAACATTGGAAGCATGTCTTCAGGAAGGAGCCATCTTGGAGTCGACGTATTACCGTAATGACCATACAAAAGATGCACCGGAATTTAAGGTGCTTGGTGCGCTTTTAAGACAATGGAAGACTTTTTGGTGCGCCCAATAGTGCAGAAAATACGATGTGTGTGTGTGTGTGTGTGTATATATATTATATATATATATATATTTATATATATATTAGAGCTGTCAAACGATTAAAATATTTAATCTAATTAAAAATGCAACTGTCATAATTAACTCAAATGAACAAAAAAATTAATCGTGATTACTTACACATTTTTTACCGTTTCTGAATTTCCTTTTACAATTTTGTCCTATTTTTTCCCCCATTTTAATGCTCTCATCAACATGGAATCATGAATCAGTTTCCTATGTGCCAAATGCAAATATTTACTGAAATAACAATTTTCGAAATCAACGATTTTCAATTTTACATGAACATTTTTCACTTGGTGCAGTTATTCACACATAATCTCTCACACAATATTACTGTCCATCAATAACGGTGAAAAAAATATTTTGTCACACAACAGCTGCTTTAACAGCTTTTTTTAATGAAATCAAAACAGACCAATATAACATTATAAAGTGCACATCTAAGGTACACTAGTACTCAGCCTATAGTGGATTTAAACCATGGTTGCATACTTAATTTTTCTCAAGTTTGCTTTCAACACAGCAGTCTGTTTCTGTATGTTTGTTGGAGAATAACGAGACCCCAGAAACCAGTGTTCGTTATGTGCCGCTGTATTCGAAACTGCCGGCCGTACAAACAAGCACACGCACTTCCCGTGCTGCAGGGGCAAACCATTCTGAAAGAGGGGGGTTTCACTCCCCCTAACAAAGTCAGGCTATGTTGATTATGTTGGTCCTTCTTGCGCGGAAGTCTCTACGGTTTTTGTGTCTACCTCATTTCGGATGACTACACTTGGTTCGATGACAACACTGTCACTGTCAGAACACAGAATAGCTCCACCCGCTCTACTTATATTGACACGGAACGGAACGCTGTAACCTTCCACACAAAATAGTTCCAAACAAGTAACATCGCGTCAGTGACATACATTGTATACCTGTATGATACAGAGAGACAGAGAAGAAGAGATAACTTTGGTCTTGTCAGTGGAGCAATATGGCAACTATTTAAAAGTAAACTTTCATTCATAAACTCTTTAAGTACAGTGCACTCCGCTTAATAGAACACCGGTTAATAGAGTAATCCGCTTAATAGAGCAAAAGGCTCTGGAACGGATTTGCCTAATGCAATTTCCTATAAAGATACTCCGCTTAGTAGAACAGATCTCCGCTTAATAGAACAGGCCGTAAGCAATGAACATTGTAAACTAGTAGTTTTCGAAGTGTAGCTATCGCGATACTGTACCACTATCGCGAGAAAACGCGGTAGTTCTAGCCGTATACAGTAACAGGTAGCACGCGTCACTCCACACATTGACACACGCACGTCACAATGGCTTCAACTTCATTCAAGAGACGAGGGCTATCACCTGCGGATAAGAAGGACATACTCAGACGATACGATGCATTGCCGGATTCTCAGAAGGTACGCCCGCGGTTTCCAGGACTTCCCTCTTATCCAGCGCATTGAGAGGAAAGTCAACCGCAAAATTACGGACTCCTATTTCCAGACAAAAGTAACGAAATTTTTCTCGTGATTTGAGATGTTTGACTGAAGTTGATTAAAGTTGTTGTTTTGTTGTTTGATTAAAGATATGGACGTCCACAGTCGAAATATCTCTTCTAACTCGTCAGCAGGGGTTTTTCTGCGTGCATAACTTGGTCGTCGACGTGTCTGAAGGTGTACCTAATAAAGTGTCTCCGGTTAATAGAAACCCCGCTTAGTAGAACAGAAGCGCTTCGGCCCAATGGTGTTCTATTAAGCGGAGTGCACTGTATCCGTTTTCGGTGTCTTATGCTGCCGTGGATGGCAAAACAGACATGGGCGTGGACTTCTGCAGCGCGCTTGTTGTTTTGTTCTGGTGTATTTATAGAGCAACGTAACGTCCGCTTGTGACGTGAGCCACGTTAATCTTGCGAGAAAAATTTTAATCCGGTTAAAATTCATTTAAATTAATGCCAATAAAAACACGCTAAACTGACAGCTCTAATGTAAACCCATGACCTCTATACGGTGCCTATTAAACAGATGTGGTGCTCTTAATATCGTGACATCACGACAACGACATCTCGGCAATATAATATTCTCAACTCAACTCAGCTGTATTTAGAGAGCACTTTAAAACAACCACCATGAAGCAAAAATAATTCATACAATGACAAACAATAAAACAATAACTTAATTTCAAAGACAGTAGAAAGCACATGCTGTTATCGTTACGTCTCTCTGGTATATTAAGATACATTGTGATGTTTTCTTTAATCAATGTATATGTTCTCAGAGATGGACTCTTGAGCCTGCTTTGACGACTTCAGAGATAAACTCTTGAACCTCCTTTGCTTGAATTGTCGAAACTTGATTGTGATCAATGCCACTTGGTTACACAACAAACAGTGTGGCGTAGGGAGAGATGAGAATGGCCACTCACCCCTCCCGATGCACACACTTTAGAGGATAAAAGGAGGGGAGCGATGCTCCTCAGTAGAGTCTGCTGTGGGTAGCGTACGGACGCCCAGCGAGTATCGAAGCTCACTCTGCTGAGGATGTTGGCTCTCCATCCTACTGGCATACGGTAAGAGTATATCATCTTTCATACAACTTGTTTGAACTGTGTTATCATTTCTGTGTGGGACCAATAAAGTGCCTATTGTTGGTAGCCAGAAGTGTCTTGTCGTTATTTCTGAGTGCCTATCTCCGACGATCCTTTATAAAAGTTGATAATCATTCAAATTGAGTATCAGAAGTGTTTCAAAACACTCTCGCGGACGCCACAACTTATTACCTGGTCGCTTCGCAAAATATGAAATGTCTGCAGGTGAACTGTGCATCTTTCATATCCTGGTGACTCATGTGTAAGAATACACTGAAGAAATAGTGCATGAAACTAGTGTGAAAAAAAATTCATCTATTTTTATTGGGCACGCGTTACCAATAAAAATGAATACCATGTTTGACACATAGCTTACTTAGTCGCCGTTTAATAAACTAAATTCGTTCAAAACCCAGAAAGCAGGTGAGCTGTGATGGTCGTAAGCTGAGCCCTTTCGGCAATGGCCATTTCTCAATAATAAGAACACAAAGTGAACTTGCCAAGAACATTCTTACAAAGAGCATGTGCAACAGTGTTTTTCCGAGGAACCCGAGTCTCTTTGTATATTGGAATGGCTGTGTACTTGTTAACTTATCCCCTCCAACCTGACTCCGTTTCTGTCGTATTTGTGTTATAGTCGCGCGAAATGCGTCTCAGGATATTTGCCTCACCAAGCCTTTACAACAGAGGTCTTGAATCCTGTTCCTCACAAGCTGGTTTTCGGGATTTTTCTAAATCTATCTGCTCTCACATCTGATTCCAATGATCACGATCGTTATCCAGCTGCTGCAGACCTTGCTGATGATCTGAACAGGACCTAAGATCCCTGCTCCATCATATGTATCCTTGGGTGAAGCTAGCTGACAAGAACAACACCCAGGTATTCCAGGTGTTCTAGGTCTATTCATACTTTCAATGGGAACAGGACTTGGTCCAGGACTGATGGTGTTTCACAAGACCACAAGGGCGTAAGAAGAGACAAGAACGTAAATTAAGAAATGTCTTCTGTGATGTCATATTCAGCAAGAGGTAGTAGTACAAGGCAAAATCACAGCTGACCAAAATGGATAACAACAGGTGGATTTTTCAGCTCGATTCATATTTCACTAACACAATGTTAATTAGACTAGATCATTTTTTTGTCAAGAGAACTTTTGACTTTTGACTTTAATTTGGTTTATGAGAGTTAATGTGCTGCATCTGACGAGGTTCCACTGAACTGAATGTTTGTAAATATTTTGCATTTATGACAGACATACATACCCTTTACTCATGTTCTGTCACATCCAGAATAAATATAAACAAACATATGATTACCAACTGTGTCAATAGATGCAGAAGAAGATGATTCCCACGTTTGCATGCAGCTTTTACCCGGTGACTCAAATGATGTATTTCACAAAGTACTTTCTTCTACTTTTTGAAAACTATTTTCTAAGCATCTAATGAACTGTGAGTGGTAAATATGACTACTGAAATGGAGAAATAACATAAACACAAAATTCGAGTCCTTATAATAGCAAGTATAGTCACAAATTATTTGCAATGTCTGGAAAAAGGGTGTAATCTTACTTAGTTTTGCATGTAAACTATGTTGGACTGATATATGAAAGTACCCCCATTTTTTCTTGATTGCCTTCTAATCATGTAAGTGCTAATAAAAAAAAAATTTTTTTAAATGTCATATGGTAGCTGTCTTGCATAAATTCATAAGTGACAGTCTCCGGTTTAACAGGAAACTTCCGGTTTTTGAACGTTACCATGTCACGTGACATATGACGTAACTAATAATCGTTGGTTAAAATGTAGAGAATGAGAGGAATTCATAATTTTTCCTGCCACTTCGGCACTCTCTCTCTCTCTCTGTCACTCACACACACAATGTAAAACAAGTGAAAGTGTGTGCCTGTGTGTGTTTTGAAATTGAACATTAAGGAGTGTTTACCTGATCAAAAATCCTACGGTATCTTCGCGTGGACTGGTCGATTAAATCCCGGACAGTCCATTCGGGTTTACACGGAACCACCACGGCTGTGTCCCCAAAAGTCACCGTGACCTTCATAATTGCGAAAGAAATGTACTCTTGGAAATATCAGATACAGGGGATGGGAAACGTCCGTTGGAGGGCCAGCCTGTGTTCCTTCCGCGTCCAAAGTTGAAGCAACAGGTGTCTCGAGTCCGGATAGATTCAACCCTACGGGTCCCTTCGCCGCTTTCACCGGGCCGCACAAGTGTGGAAGTGCACACGAAACATCGTCCCGTCAGCCGCCTCGCCGCGTGCGGATCACAAACGCGGTCACAGCTGCACACGTTCTGTAATGTTGGGCCGATACACCCAATCAAAACAAACAAGTCTCAAACCCGGAAGAAATCACAGCGGCTCAGGCGATGCAGGAAATCATCCCGTGAGGACTTAACTGCGCCAGTCACATCACCACTTATCGACCGACACCTTCCGAAAAGAATGGTTTAAGTCACACACGAAAAACTGGAAAAAATGGCGATTGTATTATAGTCGTTAATAATGTCGTTGCAGGAGTAGAATTGAATCATCTTTTCAAATAAGGAGCTGGCGGTGGTGGCCAGCATCCTTAGGAGATGTTTAGGCAAAAATACTAATCATAATAAGTCAAAATATGACTTAGGTCATTATTCTAAGAAAAATAGACTTGTAGAAGAAAGAATAATAGTGTAGCACTAAAAATAACATCAAGACTTTACTTACTTTGGCATGATGATATCTTTATTTAGAATGGTAAGTGGACGTTCAAATTGAATAGCCTGTTCGTCGCCTGTTCAAAAGTGTACCAGAAAAAATAAGCAGATACTTTCTCCCACCACAAGACACACACTTTACCTTTTAACACACTCTGTGTAGGGCAGCGCAGAAAACGTTTCAAACTACAATAATTCAACATTTAAATGATTCTGAGCAACAATAATAAGGCAAAAGTCGCGAAACTAAAGCATTACTACTTCAGTTGGGTTTAGCCTATTGAAAAGAATAATGAAATTTTTTAAGTTTGTCATTGGGTTTTAAATAAACAGTTAATTTTTTACTGTAAAATCTTTGGATATTTTTTTCGTATTACTACTGCAATATTACTGTGTTGGACTAATGCACTGAGAATTCTGTTTTGCTATTAACGTAAATCGTAAATTTACGTTATCGTAAATCTCCTCTATTTAATGTAACTTCTTGACCGATAAAAGATCAAGTTATATTAAATAGACCAGAACTACAGTTTTTGGTGTTGTTGAGAAAATGACAGACATAAATACAGTATTTCAGATGAAACTGAAAAGGATCATAACCCTATGTGACTTTTCAGTTTCATCTATCTTCTCGTTTTTCCTTCCTCTTCCTGTCTAAATTCTCCTCACACACTGAGCACAACACATTCACATACACGTGCAGACACACACACACACACACACACACACACACACACACACACACACTCTTAAGGGTTTGTGCACTTCAAGTTGGCTACTCAGTGCAATGAAAGCGCTATATAAATCAGCATGTATTGTATTGTATTGTAATAAATAAATAAATAAAATAACTACACTATTGAGCCAGTACCCCCAGCGCACTCTCTGACAATGAGGGTGTCACTGCCAACTGCTGTAGCGTCTGTGCAATTACACTTTATTCTACTTTATTCGGCAAAAAAGCCTACCACCCTACTGCCACAACTCCAATCGTCCACCTCCCCTATCGAGGCACAGAATATGGACCACTCGGACTCAATGCCCCGCTTCCCCTGGGACGTGGGCAAAGCTCTGCAGGAGGTGCGGGTTCAAACTTCTGACAGGGGACTGTCCCAGCAGACCCTTACGATACGTTTTGGGTCTGCCAGGTCGGACTGGCATCTTCCCACACCATCGGAGCCAACTCAGCACCAAGCAGTGATCAGTTGTCAGGCAAATCCGATGATACGACCACAAAATCAATTATCAAACTGCGGTAACGTGTGTGTGTGTGGTGCCAAGTGCATATATGGACACCCTTATGTTTGAAAATGGTGTTCCGTATGGACAATTCATGACTAACACAGAAGTCCAATAATAGAAGTCTCACCGTCATTGCCCACGTGAGTATTGAAGTCCCCAAGCTGAATGAGGGAGTCCCCAGATGGAGTGCTCTCTAGCACACCCTCCAAGGACTCCAAAAACGGTTGGTAGTCTGAGCTGCTACCGGTATTTGGTGCATAGGCACAAACAGTCCGGACTCATCCTACTACCCGAAGGCAGAGGGGGGCTACCCTCTCATCCGATGATGTGAATTCCAATGTACCAGCAGCTGGGGGGAAATTACAGTAGTATGCCCATACCTGCTCTGCATCTCTCACCGTGGGCAACTCCAGAGTGAAAAAGAGTTCTCTTAAGAGGGGTCTCAAGAGAACTGGTACCAGAGCCTAGGCTGTGTGTTGAGGCAAGTCCGACTATATCCAATCGGAACTTAATCCGACCAGCTCGGGCTCCTTCCCTGCAAGAGAGGTGACATTTCACGTCCCTAGAGCAAGCTTCTGTAGTCGAGGATCAGACAGCCAGGGTCCCCGCCTTTGGCTCACACTGCACCTGACCCCTTTGGCCCCTCCCATTGTTGGTGAGCCCATGAGAAGGGGGACCCATGTTGCCTCTTCGGGCTGAGCCCAGTCGGGCCCCATGGGTGTAGGCCCGGCCACCAGACTCTCAGCAATGAGCCCCACCTCCACACAAACCCCTCCATCACGTTAAGGTGACGGCTCACGGAGGAGAGGTATGTCCATGCCATTGTCTCCAGCTTTGCTGCATTCTTGGACAATCTAGACCATCGAGGGCAGGCATTTCCACGAGGATCAACATGTGAAATCAAATGAAAGAGATGCATTCTTGGTTCAGAACTTCCTGTTCGTTACCAGATGTAATGACCAAAGTAGCTTTATTACTGAAAAGCAATGTTAAGACCACGCCACCATGAAATGCGGTTAAGGGGTAACGAAAGCCAATTTTGGGGGGTCTTGAATACATTGAATGTGCTCACACTACTCTAAACATGGCAGGCTATTGTGATTAATATTGTTTTCGTGTAACAGGAATGAAAACAGATGAATTTATCCACCATCCATTTTCTAATCTTCATGAGGGTTGCGGGTGTGCTGGAGCCGTAGGTGGGGTCCACACTGAACTGGCTGTCAGTCAATCGCAGTGAATCGATCTAATTTCATCAATCTCAGGGAGCCACCAAGTTGGACATTATCCCTCGGAGCTGTAACATCACAACTATTCTTGCATGCTGCATCAGCTCTATGCTGAATGTCACATGACCAAACTTGGAAAACAGCTTAGCAGACTCAGTGTGTGTTGCAAAAAGTAGCATTATGAAGAGTTGATGATATAATGGTTTGAACCATTGACACATGATAGTTTGAACAGGAGATAAAGCAACCGACTTTGATCAGAAGGGTGCTCAAATTCAACCCGATTAGGAGTATGTGAAAAGGATGGGGCCTGAGAGGTTGTTTGAAGAGAGACAGAATAGAGAAATCCATATTTTAATCCTTCCCAAAATTTGAAGTCCTCACTCACTCTGATCTGAAGGTTTAACGCTGTCTTTGCAGAGCAACTACGCGATGCTGAGAATACCCCCTGCTTGCCTGTCGCTGCTGATTTACGCAGTCTGACTTGTTACTAACGATCGTCTAAAATCAGTTTGAGATGGGAATAATGTGAGATAGCTGAACCAACACCGTTCTCCGTCACACCCCCTGAGCAAACTGGATAGCACAATACTAATCAACTGTCTCCTCCCATTCTTCGTCATAGTTTCACTTGGCAATGTTCTGCTTCTGCCACCGGATGTGACAATGACACAACGCTGGTCTGACTTCATTACACAAAAATCATACACAGTGTCACCTTCATCTTGCTTCCATTTCACACTGCTCCTCAAGTCTAACAAATCACATAAGCACGCACGCGCACACACACACACACACACACACACACACACACACACACACACACAAGCCATGCATTTCCCACATTTGGAGGTGGCGGGGGCGGGGGGGTCTCAAAAGTGATGGTTTTGTGGGGACAATAGGGCTGTTCACACGGGAAGATTTGGTCCGGTGCTACGCCGGGGCTGCCCCAGTAGAGCGTTCACACGTGCAAATTAGCTCCGGCGTAGCCCCGTAAAATGGCTTACACCGGACCAAATTTGATCCACCTCAGAGAGGTGGTTTAAAAATTTGCTCCAGAGCAAATGCTCGTTTGCGAAACAACGCCGATGTAAATTTGCACATGTGAACGCAACTGGGTTAAATTTGCTCCAGAGCAAATGCTTGTGAAGAGTACGTATGGCGAGAATGTGTTGCTTTCGGGTTCTGTCGGACTTCCGTAATGTGTTCGTTTAATAACGACACAAGACTTGACTGGTAACATCTTTCCTTTTGTAGGAGACTGGACTGTCTCGGAGTTGTTAGTTCCTTTGTTGTTTGTTCACAACGCCCCGCCCCCATATAATTTATTTTGTGATTTCCTCTCTTGATTTTCTGTTTGGCGCATTAGTGTTTGCTTTTCTGAGTGTCATTGAAGTCATCGTTGATTAACATTTTCTTGGGCGGTCACTCTCGAGCAGAAGGCACGGAGAGTCGGAGACCGAGAAGGAGAAGGACGTGCCGGTCCAGTAGTCGCTTGAGTTGTGTATATACAGTATGTTTTAAAAAGAACCAACACGACAGCTCGTTTGTTTTCTGTCGTTTTGCTCCGCTGCAGAAACTGCCGTGTGAACGCAAGTGGGGCTGCGCCGACGCCGTGCCGATGCTGTCACGCTCATCGGCTTTGTACGTGTGAACGTCCACACAATTTGCTGTGGTGCAAAATATATCGCAACAAAATACATCGGTGCAGCGCCAGAGCAAATGTGTGCAGTGTGAACAGCCCTAATGATTCTGCCCAACACCAGCCATAAGAGATCCAAAAAGGAAAGGGCAAAGCAGATTTTCTCCATTCCAAGTATGAGGCATGTTAGAATGTCCACAGACCTGATTAATTACAAAGATGAAAAAGAAAGGTGTTGGGGCCCAATGTTTGCAGTGTCTGCATAAGAGTACCTGTATATTGCTGACTTTGATGCCACACTGTTACACAGTCACCCACAATTATGTGCAGTTATTGTACATGAGATGCAAACAATGGGTCTAAAAATTAAAAAGAAAGAAAGAATGAAACAAAGAAAGAAATGCATCGCAAACATTATCAAGTGTGTCTTTTGGGTCTTTTCAATCAGGAAGTGAAGTGAGCCAGCCAAAGTGCTCATTGTCAATAAAAGCCCAGTGATGGTTTTTGTTGTTTTGTTAGTCTCTCTGAGTGCAATTTACAGGGTTGGGTTGTCTGGGTCGATAATCTTGTTGATTTGCTTTCACTCACCGAGCAGTGCCCCTTTTCGAAAGAGCAAAATTGATGTTCCCAGCGGCAGCACCACTGCCCTCGCATTTTTGTTCCGTTTGAGACTGAGGCTGTTCAATAGCTGAGACTTGCTTCACTTCCTGCTGCGCTGATTTATCAGGCAAGTCAAGTCAGCATCCAGGATTGCAAGTGGAAAAATGTGTGCTATAAAGTGATCAGGCGTCTAAGATATCAGATTAATGAATTAAAAGGTACATACAGATTTGGGAGAAAGATATTGTGCCATCCAAGCAACATTTTTTCATGGACACCCCTGCTTATTTCCACAAGACTATATATATATATATATATATATATATATATATATATATATATATATATATATATATATATATATATATATATATATATATATATATATATATATATATATATATATATATATATATATATATATATATATATATGCCCATTCTATACGTTACAATGGTGTGGCTTTGGTGTAAAAGAGTGCGGGTACTAGACTGGCCTGACTGCAGTCCAGACCTGTTGCCCATGATAATCTGTGGCGCATTATTAAGTATAAAATATTTCAACAGAGACACTAAACTAGTGAAGCTGTATAGCAAGCAAGAAGGGGAAAGAATTTCACATACGAAAACGTCAACAACTAGTAGAGATAAGATCTTAAACCCAAGCCCGAGCTCCGTGTCGGGTCGAGCCTAAAATGTCAATCATTGCTTCGGGTCCGGTGGGGCCGGCCTCCTCTCTCGCTGTTTTTTAAAAAAAATAAATATATGTTTACGATAGATCGTGGTTCGCAAAAAAATAAAAAATACAAAATTTAAAAAAAACAGAAGTCACCTCATCACAACACGTACTGGACTAAACTCTTGCAATGACAATTCAAAGAACAACTTCCTGTCTTTGTCTATTATCCACCAGTCATTGTTCTTCTTTGTTTCTCTGCTTCTCTCTCTAGATTCTTAAGGATGTACTGCTGCTGTAGTTTATGGCCCAATTTTCAATCCGTAAAAATGACGTATGGCCTTAAATCTTCTCGTCAACTCTTGAAAAAAATCTGTCAATGAAGGAAAATTGTCTGTTAATTTACCCTCGGCAGAAACAGAAATATAAAAGATGTAAATATTTGTCCAGTCTTGTTTAACTTAGATTTACTTAGAAATCACCCGTCCTCCCCCCCGAGTCCTCACAAATAAAATATGAAATTTCGGGTTTGCCTCGTGCTCGGGCCTTTAAATAAAGTTAATTGGTCGGGCTCGGGCCGGGTCGGGCTTTAATACCCGCGGGCTCGGTTGGGTCGGGCTGGATTTTTTAGGCCCTATCTTACCTAGGACAACGAGTACTCTCAGTTGGCCGAATGAATGTTTTAAAAGAAAAGGCGATGTAACACAGTGGTTGACCCCTAAAAATGACTGTGTCAGCTCTTTTAGAACATGCTGCAGCCATAGAATTTAAAATTAATGATTATCAATTATTATCAATAAAATTGATCAGTTTGATCATTGTATTTGCAGTGTATTCAATTAAATCAAGATTGAACATGATTCGCAAATTATTGTATTCAGTTTTTATTGATTTTTAACACGTCCCAACTTAATTTGAATTGGATTTGTAAGAGCACACAGCTAAAAATTCAGACAGTAGCTCACAAAAGTGACTACACTTTTTGTCACACTTTTGTGGATTTTTTTTAAAGATCATTTGAGCGAATTCAGAGGGCAGTACGACCTTCCTGTGTGGAGTTTGCAGGTGCTCCGCGTGCCTGCTGGGTTTCCTCCCACATTCCAAAAACATGCATGGCAGGCTGATTGAACACTCCAAATTGTCCCTCGGTGTGAGTGTGAGCACGGATGGTTGTTTGTCTAAGTGCAGACGAATGCATGCATCTGTGTCAATCATCAAGATAGAAGGACTCAGCTGTTCTTTTGACCAGCACATGCACGGTGATGATATCTTCATCTCTTGCTGTGATTGGACAAAACAAAACTATTGTAGGTCTGCCCAAATTGCCGCATCGCCCAATAAGTATTGTACTGAATGTCCCACATTGGAGCAGTCCCAGACTATGCAGAACTCCTGTGAGTGATTCATGTTTCAATCTGGCTTTTGCCAGGTTACAGGGTTAGACACCAGCAAGACCAGCACAAAAACACAACAAAACCATACGGGTCTTGCTTTTTGGGGGAAAAAAAGGATTTCTCTAACTCATTCTGTTTTATACGTCATTGTACTCTGCTAGCTCAACCTCTTGCAATTGTGACAAAACATCAAAGCATTTTTACTTGAAGTGCCTACACAACGCCAGAAGGATGGCACATTTTGGGGGCCCTGACTATTTACATGAGAAAGGAATTTTGTTTTGACATGTGGGTCATCTGTTTTGGGAAAAATATGAGCTGTTGCAGGCGATCCACAGTGTTGTGCTGAACCATCCAGGTTATTTTTGGAAAAAGCATAAAGCGATTGTAAATAAACCAAAGCAATAGAGGAGAACTTTTTCTGACTCTTTGTATGAGAGAGGGATCTAGTTTGACGATTATATCCACAGTTAGGGGAGAGATTTGAGTTTTTGTTGAGGAGCTGTTTTATTGTGCAGAATTGCAAGATTGTTTGGCCGAATTAGCTTTTAGTTTCTGAATGTAATTTCTGTTTGAAGAAATTAGCCAAACGAAAGGAGAAAAACTGTCACAAGGCCACAGGAAATTCCTGTACAATGATTTAGTCGTGATTCCATTTAACAGTTTGCTTCTTATTTTTACTTGTCTATTGTCCATGTTAGTTAAAATGTTATTTATTTATTTATTTATTCATTTATTTATTTATTCATTTATTTATTTATTTATTTATCCAGGCTGCCGCCCTTCGGCAAGTGCTCTTCAAGAGCTTATTGTTTGTTGTTTTTTTTGGTATTTTTGTCTTTTGTTTTGTCACATGTTATTTGTTGTTTCATCGTGTGGACCTGATATGGACTGTTTTCAGTGTTTTTTGGCCACGACATTCGTCAAAGGACAAGTATCTATGCTTTGGTGGCTGCGCCTTCTTGGCAGCACGCCTGTACCAGCACAGATTTTGATTGGGAGGAATGTCGGCGCCATTGACTGTCGGTGCTGGACAGACCTGGGGCGCTTGTGTTTTTTGCACCTGTAATGGGCAGCATTTTTCACAACCCCGTTTTGTTCAGTGGAAATGTCGGCGCTGGTGTGGCTGGATGGATGGCTGCTGACGTTGAGGATGAGGAGAGAGGAGCGTTGGCGCAGCGCGCCGATGCGTATTTGGAACCGTGAGTCGCCGCTTGGAATTGAAATGGATTTCCATGGGACAGGAGAGGTGAACCAATTAATCCAATTTTTTTGTCAATGGATGCTACAGCTTCTTGTTGACTTTGAAACTTAGCTTGTAGCCGACGTGTGCACATTTTGAGCATGACGTCTCTGATCCACTGGTTAAAGGACAGTTTGATTCTCTCCTCTTTCATCTCAAACTGCTTCAAACAACAAAGCGTGTGATGGAAAAGTGGTTAGGACTGCACGGCTGTCCGTGTTTTATGTTATGTGTTGTGTTTATTATTTGACTTTATGTTAACTGTTTTGTTAAGCGCTTTGTTACAGCTGCCGCTGTTGTGAAAGCGCTATATAAATCAGCATGTATTGTATTGTATTGTATTGTATTGTAAAGCCACCCCTCCTTCTGTACTGCATGCCCAGTTCAGTGTCACTGGGTATTGGAGCCTGTTCCGGTTGACACCCATCAAAAGACCTGGTTCTCACTCAGTCAGATGGGGAGAGAGAGATTCATTTAGCATTGTTGTGTACTGTATATGTACTTAATGTATATTTTGTTCTCACATGTTTTTTGTCAAAGTACTAGAGCAGGGAAGAGCTAGAAAAAGTGGCCAAGGGGAGGGAAGTCTGGGCTTCCCTACTAAAGCCGCTGCCCTCGTGACCTGACCCTGGATAAGCAGCAGAAAATGGATGAATGGATGGATACGAGAGCAGGTGTTTCAAAATCATTGGAGGGTATGCATTGTAGTTTCCTCTGCAGGCAGGGCCATCATGTCTGTGAGCCCATGTAAATGTATGATCCCCTCATATTCTTACATACACGCTAAAAATTGATGGATAGCTAATCAGAATCCAGTAACTTATTTTCAATTTAAAAGAGGGATTGATTTTATTTTTTTTGAAGGCTTGCAAAACCCAATTTTATTAAAAGTGAAGACAATTTGCTACTTTGTTTTTTTTTTTCGAGGAAGCAGGAAGTCAACACACGATTGGCCTCTGCTGGCCACATAAAATGATGTGGTGGGCTGGAGTTTGACATTTGTGTACTAGAGTGACTCCGATTACTGGAGACAAATAATTTGAGTATATTTCACGTAATTTGCCCATAAAGATGATTCTTATTCCTCATAGTTACACAATCACTGAGTGGAAACTGAACCCAAGGGAAGTGCACAGAAGTAAGGCAAGGGAATCACTCTGCTATCAGTGAAGAATAATGTTAAAGTGTAACTTGAGATTTGCATGTACAGTTAATAAAAGGTTTTATGGTGCAGTGATTTTTGACCCTGTATGGGGTTATTCCTATTTCTGTTGTTTCCTTTCAATTTCAATGGCCCAGAACAGATTGTGTTCAACCTCTTCGGTAAATGCCAAATGATATCTGAAATGTCACTTTCTGTTGATGAATATTCGACAGAAGCTGTTGGTGATTATTGTGCTCTCTTGCGGCAGAGAAACCTGAGTGAATTATGAGCTCGTCAGCTATACAGAGAACATCATTTAGCAGGTTTGGGAGAACGAAATCCAACTGCCAGCGTGAGTTATTATCAGAGTTGCACTTAATTCCCCGGTCAAACTAAAAACCCATTTTCTCACATCCATCAGGGTGAAAGCTGCATATAGGGGATCTTCGACTCTCACACGCACCTAATTAAACGAATGTGGGTTTTCTCAAGTTTAACAAGACTTAGCCTCTTTTCACCCCGCTCCCTGATGGGTGTGAAAACGTCATATTTAACTACTTAGGTTGCATAGATACTGAGATATACACAGCCCCCTAGTGGGTGTGTATTATGGCACGTACAGTAAACGCTGCACCATCCATTTCACTTGCACCTTCATTAGGTACACCCACAGGGTACAGTAATTAAACATTTAAATGCAGGGAAAGAAAGCTTTCATTTAGGTTCATTATTCCCTTTCAATCCTGAACTTGGCTTTTTTTTTTTTTTGGTCCGAAAGTGCATTTGCCTGGAAACCATGACAACTAGCAGCATAGCCTCCATTCTTGCCTAATCACGGCAAGAGAGGCCAGCTGAGCATCGATTCAGACAATTATGGGGCTACATTTGAAAGGCATAAAGGTGGGGAGGGGGAGAGGGTTTTGGATCAAGGATTAAGTGCTTTCAGAGGAAGTAAAAGAGAGCAGGGCCTAGAAGGGGCAGGCTACATATCTAAATAGTTTAATGGCTCTCAAATGGCACCCTTTTCTCTGTCTGCTGCTCATAATCGTCTCGCAAGAGGATTCACCTATACTGTACATGAGCGACAGCCTGCCTTTACCTAAGAAAAGGTAAACCAAAAAAAAGACAAGAGGTACCTCCTCACACAGACATACACAAAGTAATCTTCTGATTTCAAGACAATTATTTTATATTTGACCAGGGAAAGGCTGTACAGCTTGTAAACTAAAAGTTGAATTGATTCAGGTCAATCTGGTGTAGAGCCAGTGACTACGTTTACGTGCACAAGTTTATTGGGGTACTAACATAGCTCCATTTTAACGGTCACCGGTAGAGTCATCTAGAAGAGTAAGTGATGAGGGAGACCATCTGTGTTGTACATGATTGCGAGACAGAGGGTGTGATCCACTCGACCAGTTTACAACTGATTTTGTTGCAGGGAAGTTGCTGGCTGCAGTGAGGAGACACCCGATCAATGACAAGAATGTGTTGAGAGGAGACAAAAGTGAGCACAGCTTGTCAGAAGGAAGGCATCACGCTGGGTTTCTAAGTCTTGGTTCAATCACTCTTTCTTTCGCTGAAAAGGCACCCCACTTTCTTCAAATGTGAATAGCTGCTGATTACTTGTTAAATAAAGCACAGTGGGGGTGGTGACTGTTTAGCATGTCCGCCTCACAGTACAGAGGTCCAGGGTTTTGAATCCAGGTTTTCCCATATGGAGTTTGCATGTTCTCTTTGTGCTTTTCTACGGGTATATTCCGGTTCTGTCCTAAAATCATGCATGGCAAGCTAATGGACCATACTAAATAGACACTAGGTGGGATTGTGAGTGAGGAATGGTTGTTTGTCTGTGTGTGGCCAATTCAGGGTGTACCCCGCCTACTGGCCAGATAGGCTCCAGCACACTCGCGACCTTCGTGAGGATTAGCGGTTAGGATGATAGATGGATGAATGAATTACTCGGTGCGTGTGTGCGTGCGTGTGTGCCTGGGTGTTTGTTTGAGAGTGTCTTTGTAGCCTTGACTGTGGTTTGAAAAGTCACGACCTAGCAGTGGCTATTCGACTGATTTATGAATTTGACGAATGTAAGTGCCGCAACAAGAAGTTACCCGAGAACGGAAAAATATGCCTCAAAGTTGAAATCATAATCATCTGTGATGCTACATAATACTTACTGAATATCTAAAGCAAGAGTGGCCAGTTCGAGTCCTCGAGGGCCAGTATCATGAATATTTTCTATGTCTCCCTGCTCCAACACACCTGATCCAAATGATCAGCTCATCAGCAACCGCTGCAGGAGCTTGAGAACAATCTGGACCATTTGAATTACGTGTGTTGGAGGAGGTAGACATAAAACATCTCAGATACTCAGTTTTGTTTTTTGTTTTTAAAGAAATTGCCCACCACTGATCTAAAGAATCAATACAAGTTTGTTTGACTTTTTCATGTGTACCATGAGGAAAATAAAAGTGCCAGGACCCAGGAAGCAGAGACAATTCAATACTCAAAAAACAATACTATCATGTACTCAAGGAAACAAAGCAGGAATAAAAAATGATCTTCTTCAAGGAACTACTCATGACAACAAAGATAAACGAGATTGTCATGCAACTCTTGGTGCTGGACCGCGTGGCTGCAGGAAAAGACAGCAAGTCAGTGTGAAAGTCAAGGAATCTTCCAGCACACAACAATCGAAGAAGCTGGCTAAACACGTTGGCACCAAAACGATGTGGCTCAGGTGAGGAGGTGAGTCTCCGCCTCTGAGTTCGGCCCCGCCTCCTGCCGTGCTACAGCCCTGAAGAGAGGAAGAGGAGAGCAGAGGAGGAGGAAGAGGGAGGAGCAGGAGTAGGCAGAGCAAAATAGCAAAGGAGATGGAGAACCATGACATTTGGTTGGGTTTTTGACAACAGATACAGACACAAAATCCACATACAACATGGGTGTAACATTCTTCTAAATAATCCAGGGTCTGAAATATGAATATCTTGTCATGGTCTGGCCTGGTTTAGTTTTTTGGGGGTTGCGGGGGGGTTCAGTTCCGGCTGGTGTGGAGAGTGTTCCCACCAGTGGCGCACCGGTCTCTTGTCACAATTGTTAAAATTGCTTATTTTTCACACTGACAAAATGTGTGGGGGCGGATGATCAACACTCAGATTAATGCACTGACCGAACTCAACCGCTGGGGGGATGTAGTGTTGGAGTCACGTCGCAAAATGGAAAAGACTAGGAATAGTTGTACTGACCTGGAAAATTGACTGATTGATCAAGAATTCGGCAGATTGACACCATGGAGAGTCACATGCTAAAAGACATTGAAGGCTATTTGAAATTGTGGACGGCCTGTTCCCTAAACAATTATTTGGACTTTCCACTGGAAGAAAACACACGGACGCGAGTCCTATCTTCCTCTTCACCCCCCCCCCCCCCCACCTCCAGCGTGTGAGTGATAAGGGCTTGGCCTTGCAGCTACAGTGTACAGTGTACAATGTTAACGTATTCGCTGCTCTCTCCCACATCACAACTGGAGACACCTATTGTGTGCAACTCGTTTCAGAGATTGTGATGCTCCCTCCACCTTCCTGTCCTCCCTCCTCCACCCTGTTGACTACATTTTAAGATTTGAGAATGGTTGTACTGTGTTTTTAAATGTACGCTCGATGTGCTGAGGTTTTTTTCTGTGGCTCTAACCATCCTCCCATTGAGGGGAATGGTTGGGGTCTGTCCTTTTTTTTCCTCCTCTTCCCGACTGTTCTCCTTTCGCATGTAAGATATCGGGGCGCTTGATTAACAGCGACGCGCCAGGCTTCTCAATCTGTCTTCCCATTGTTGATGATTGTTGTCTTGTCTATGTTCCTCTGAATGTGTTTTAACTGGGAAGTAAATTTCTCGTGTGTTTCTTGCATATTTGATTCTGAATGATAAATTAATATTAAGCTTTATTATCTTTGACACATTTCAAAAGTTTCGGTCATCTGAGCAAGAATTGGCTCTTTATTTCTTTATTTCTTTATTTTTACAGACCTACTCTCCTTTCCTTACTTTCAAATGTTTTTACGTTTTCTGATAATGTGGTTAAACGTTGTCATTATAAGTTCTTTAGTAATTTTTAGGGGGAAAAAAGCTAGTTTAGTTTTTCTCTAATGTGCTTTTGAATGTGTTTGTAAAAGCTTGTATGTGTTGTTTCCAGCTTGCGTGAACCACATTGACTTGCCTTGTGTATGAAATGTGCTATGTAAACGAATCTGCCTTTTCCAAGAAAACAATGCTAATTTTGTGGGTCTTAACATGCACAAAAACTCATATACACATTGTGTGCCAACCAGTCTCCCAACTTGCTGCCCAGAATTGTTTTGAATAGACAAATTGTTCCTCCTCTGACTGAAGACATGGGACGAGGGAGGGTGTGTGTGGCTATACAGCTGACTAGAAAGTGGCGTTTTGAGAGTAGTTAGGTACTTACCAATTTCTCCAAAACAAATTGATGACATTGAAATTGCCAGATCTAATTTTCCTGATCAAAAAATGCACGGGTTTTTGATTGAAATCGGCCATCCCGGATGGAAGATCCATTAAAGAAATATGAGCAGTGTTTGGTAGTTCTTGCTAGCTCTATGCTAGCAAATCAGATGTGATTCAAAGTTTAAATATATAAGACATAATTAATTTGACTGAAATTATAACTAGTGTCTGGAAAATTTAAGAAACATGAACTCTTACCAGATGAAAACCAATAAAAAAGAAGAGGTAATGCTTCTTTTGTGGACAGACGAGCCCTTTTTCCCATGCATGAAAGTCTAAGTCAAAGAGATGAAATAAGACGACTGTGTTTTTGGATTCGAATTGTTGTGATTGGCCAAGGACATACAGTAGGTAGCCTATGTGTAAAAATATGCAATTATGTTTTGTGGCTAATGCTATGTAAAATGGTTGACATTCTAGAATGGCGAATTCTATATTTTAGTGAAATCTATTACATTCATGCTGAAAGTCTACACTTAATGCCATTTAATTAAAATCCATTTTGTTTTTGTATTGTTTTGTGATTATACTTACTGACCAAACAGCATTCAGTGACACATACAACTCATAATTTGTGGTTTGTTTAATACACGATTTGATTCTATATGTTATTTACTCACCAGCTGTTTAAATATGGCAGCCACTTGTTGTCAATGTCTTATCTTTTTCATTATTTGTAATTCATGATTTGTTTTTGTTTTTTTGGTTTTATAATAACTTATTTGACATCGTAGCAGTTTAATCTATTACTTATTGCGATGTCAGATCTAACAAAATGTAGCAGTCTCTGAAACAATATTTTTATAGTTTTAAAAAAACAAACCCACACAACATACATTGAGCCATTTCTCATCCTGATGAAACTCAAACTGGAGCTTTCCCATGGAGTAGAACAAAAGAAACGTGGATGGAAGAACATAGTCGGTGGTTGGTAATATAGTCTTGGCTCGGAGGTCGATGACTGTGCTAAGTCCATACTTACAGCAGCCTCGTTGACGGCGGAGGATAAAAGATGAAACTATTTCTGTCGAGCTCTCCTTTGTAATTGGAGAAGAATCTATACAGCGCTGATTCTTGAGCAAGTCTACAATTCTGCCCAGCCATAATTTACCTAATTACTTGGAGACGCCTCTTTGATTCAGTCAATATCAAAAAGAGCTTAGAAAGAAGGGAAAGGAGGATAATGATAGTAATTTTGTGGCTGCTTGGTACCGTTTCACTGTTGCAAATGACTCTGCTTTTCTAGTAGGAGGAAAGAAAATGATTTTACTTAAGTGTCCAAAATAACTGTGCCCTTTTCACTCGCTGCCAAAGGAATTGGGTACTAGAAGGATGAGTGTACCCTCAATAATCTATCCACTATATCTACAGTATCGTGCTTGTCCTCATTCGGGTCATGGGTGAGCTGGAACCTATTCCAGCTGACTGTTCTTGCATGGGTACTATGACTTCCTCAAACAGTGCAAGTTAGGTTCAATGAAGACTCTGGGCCCTCATTTGGTAGGCTTATGCCTGTGCACTCTTCATGAAAATGGCCGTTACTTAATTTTCCTGACAGCGCAAATCAATCTAGAGCAGGGATCGAGAACCTTTTTGACTGAGAGAGCCATAAAAGCAAAATATTTCAGTGAGAGCCATGTATGTAAAACTGTATTCTTTTAAATAATTTTGTGATAATACTCACCATTAATGTGAATGGATTTTTTTTCCATTCTTCACGATTGCTAAAAATCCAGCAAAACTAACGGAATTATCGTCAGCTTGCCGGGTCTCTTTCGCGGAGTTGCTGCTGGCTAGCTTACACCCTGCTCAGTACCTTGCATGCTTCCTTTCTGGAGTCTCCCGCAGAGTATTTTGATGCGAACATAGCATGGCGCTAGTCAAAGTGCTGCTTTACATTCAGCTGTTTCATCGGTGGTATTTTGTCATTGCAAATTTGACACACCGTAGAACCTGTTCCCTCCACAAAGGCGAATCCTTCGGTCCGTTCATCCTAAAGTGTGCTATACTTCTTGTCATCATTCTTTCAGCCCAGAACAGGAAATGAGCAGTAAAAAAAACGATGCATGGATTAAACAAGCGAGAATATTTTGTTTTATCTGCGAGCCAGCTGCAATCATCAAAAGAGCAACATATGGCTCGTAAGCCATCGGTTCCCGACCCCTGGTCTAGAGTCTTTGTGGCAATGTTTTGGGCATTTCGTCGCACAGAGCTCCCTCGCCCCCAAGGCATCTCAGAATTTAGTCACAGAAAGTAGCCTGCGCTCAGCGTAAAAATGGGTGCTTTGTCGTTTTCGTGCCGGGGCAATGGACTAGCTGCTTGTCACTAGCATGTAATTTTGGTAGACGCACTATGCCTCAGTGGACATTTCTGCCTGGGCTCCTCAGCGCATCTGCAAATTTGGTCACAAAAAGTACACTAAGTTTTAGACTTAAAAGCAGGTGTATTTTGCAGCACAGGTGGGTTAACGTGATTTAAGCATATTTAATCAAGGCACAGGATGACATCCACGGAGGTGTGTGGTGCACGTCATTGGATTAAATTCATAAATATGACACCGCTGTGGGACATTCCCTTTAAATCAATTCTAGAAATCAATGAACTGAACAAATTAAAATCATTATGATTTAAAAAATAAAGAAATTGCATTTGGCCATGATAGAGGGAGCACGGATTGGTTGGGAAAAGTCTAGTTCCATCACGCAACAGCGCCCAAAGACGCAAACGCCCCGTTACGTCCAATACTACCGTCTGGCAAAATACCAAAAGAAAACTCCACCCATGCGCACAATTAGATTGCACTTTTCGATAGACATGCACCCGAAATGAAACTAGGGCCTTCTATGTTATCCATAAGTATGAGGGGTTGTTGGTCTTTATGTGACCTGCAATTGGCTGTCACCCAGGCCAAAGTGTACTTGGACAGGCTCCAGTTTATCCACAATCCAATTGAAAACAAGTGCAATCGAAAATGGATGGATTATTCCACACACCCAAATTCTATTTGATGACAAATGATTTTAGAAATGTGAACATTTGAACACATGAATTTCACCCATCATACCAGAGAGAGTGCAGGTCATGCTTCTTCAACTTTCCTGCTTTCCAATGTGCCATGCCTCATGTAAAGCCTCTCTCTGCAGCCTGGAGATTAGAGGACATTCCTCTCTGTTTCTAATCGTGTGATGAGCTCGTCAGTGGTCACCACGGTCCTCATGTAATGCACCATCTCCAACTTCTTTGAAGTGACGATCTAAGCCAGCCTTGACGTGGTAGAGTTCAAAAGGACCTACAGATGAGGAAAGGATCCAATTCTCCCACAGATCATTTCCAGCCTCTGTCAGTTAACATTGAGGGGGAAAAATAGGAGAAAAATTCATGGAAGGTTTCCAGGTGACACTGATTCAGACATACCTTGCTTCATTCTTATCTGGAGGGACAGACGCAGTCACAATAGAGACAAATCTCTTCAATTCAAGGCCACAAATATGTCTGCAAACATGGACAATGTTCCATAGATTATAGTACAAGACTATTTCCAACAAAGTTTGTAAGATATCAGCACCTATTAAATGACCTCAATCTGTTTATCTTGAGCTCACATTAAACGTCAGATCCGCAGATGAGACAAAATACTAATAGGCCTGTCCGTACAATACTGTATTTGCTTGAATTAGTTTACGCGGCACAGGTTTGTTCTATTGCTAACCATGTCGCTAGGAGTCAATCATTCCTCCTATGTTAGCAGAGTAACGCAATTGCTGTCAAACGCGAAAATTGATACTAACCTCAATTTTTCTGTCAGCTTGGTTTGTCCAAACAGGTACTAATTTGTGTTTGGGAAAGAAAGATATGTATATCTCCTCGAATTTTCTCATAAAGGCAAAATGTTACATGAAACAAAACGTTCACGTGAATCATTGGAGTTGTTGCTGAAAATGGCTGCTCATTATTCCACACAGTGCTTTAATTGGCCAAAACGTGCATGAACATATGAAAGCAAGCTGACCAAATATAGCAGTTCTTCAAGGAGCTATGAGGTTCTTTCGGAGAACACTACCAGCAACCTTCTTCAAATCAAAGTAGGACTTTATTTTGTACACGTCAAACGTGCCATCAAACGAGTACCGCCGCTGCTTCCACGCGCAGTTTTACCTGGGGTGCGGAACACTGAGAGCACAATGCAGTCAGAGGGCCGCTAATGGGACAAAAAAAAATAGCTTTTGTTATAGTGTTCAAATTGGTTGGAGCTATTGAAATATGTAACCATAAATATATAGTTGTGCATTCATTAATATCTTAAGTCGTAGTTTTAGTTAGAGTAGAGCAGTCGGGTTTGGGCTATGTGTGTTCTCAGGAAGGGGATACCGTAGTGCTGTGCTCCCCAAACTTATTTCCACTAACGACCGGTACATGGGCCGATTGGTATTGCAACTGTCCATTCATTAAAGGCATGTTTATTTATTTTGTTTTTTTGCGGAGCAGTACTTAGCGGCTGCAAACCAGTACTGGGCCACAGATCCATTGTTGTGAACCACTGCAGTTGGGGGCCTGTGGCACAGCCCTGGTCACTCCTCTCCCATATTGCACTCCGAAACACACACATGTATATTCTCAGGAAGCTTTGATATGGCTACGGAATGAATAAGGTGTACTTTCCACCAAAGACAGGATGGCGATTATCATTGTGATGAAAAATGAGGATGTGCTATTGCTGATTAGCTTTCCAAAAATAGGCCGATTGAAAGAATCACTCTAATTTACGATTCATTTGCATTAGCAAGGAAAGCCCTAAGGTTGTAATCTTTTACACATGACGAACCAAAATGATGACAGTGAACAGTACATTTTGCAGTCACCAACAAGTCCAAATCATCTTAGCCTTAACTTGTCACGTCGAAACATAATGCCATCATGACGTTTGTCGATAGCTTCAAACCAAGTCATTCCGCATGTTAATTGGTCACTTCTAGGGGCGCTGTCTGCTTTACGACATTGAAACTAACTTGTTTTCATGTCTTTTTGTGACCCAAATTCACTTCCAAATTTCAAGTCGTAGACAGCAAACCTATTCTTCAACTGATATTGGGTTTTCAAGATGGGCAGCGAGGATGCTTGACGAATGTTCAGTGAGAGATCAATTCCAGAGAGAGGGACCAGCAACAGAAAAGGCTCGATCCCCTCTGAGCCTCAGTTTAGTTCTTGGTACTTCTAACAAAGATTGGTCCAAAGACCTGAGGCGCCGGGCAGGTGTGTAGGGGCGGATGAGCTCAGAGAGGTAAGGTGGCGCGAGATTATTCAGAGATTTGAAGACAAATAATAGGATCTTCAAAATAACTCCAAAATGTATCGGGATCCAGTGAAGGGATGCCAGAGTAGGAGTTATGTGCTCCCTCTTACGAGTACCAGTCAAGAGGCGAGCAGCGGCAGTTTCACAAGGACTAAAGGTAACGCCTGACAAGTTAAGGTCCAAATTCAAGTTGCCCTGCGGAAGTCTTGTTCACGCACACGTTTGCTGCATATCCGCCACCATGAATTTGTTTCCTTCAGTCACAGTAAGGAGGGATTCAGCCATGACAAACTCTCTCTCATAGACAAACAGAGTTCTAAATTAACACTGCCATCCCGCCAAATATGGTTCAAAATTCATTTTGGCAGATGTTTATAAAAACGGCCAATTTTACACACATGAAGAAATTGTGTCCATCAGATTCACTTGAGATTCAGCATTAATTCTCGACAATTGATTGGAACCAGGACTATTGTTCGTATTTCAAATTTCAGGTTCCCTGTTACAGTGCCTAGAACGTCGAGCGGAAGAAGAAGTTGCCGAGTCCAACGAAGCACACAGTATGTGGCATGACGTGTCTAAGTTCAAGGAGTGCCATGTCTGTGGAGCTTTGTGCTTCCTCCCACTGCAAGCCTCGGAACTAAAGCGCAATGCTATTGGGCTGAACATCTGTGTCATCATTGGGCGATCGAGTTAAACAATAGAACATATTTATCATCAACACTGACGCAACAACGAACAACTAAACGGTGGGTCAACTCAAAAACAAATAACCAGCTTATGTGCAGCATTTTCAATAGTAAACGAATGTGTGTTCTTAGCTGCAGTACAGAATAGACATGACGGTGTATTGACACAACAGGCATATTGTTAACACACACTGCACCTGCGGCTAATGTGAAGCGGTTTACCAAATTGCTCTGCTTTTGTCTGTCTACACACCAGGTTAGACCGTCAGTGGGACTGTAAACTCGAGTGAGTTTCTTTTCATGAGATTTTCACAAGTACAGCCCCAGTGAAAGTAAAACATGACTATTTCAAAGTTCATACATTTATTATTAGGAATATTGGATCAAAATAATGTGAGAAATGCATGCATCCATCCATTTTCTGATCCGCTTAACCTGACAAGGGTCGTGGGGCTTACTGGAGCCTATCCTAGCTGTATAATAAATTCATTCATCTTCCAAGCCGCTTGATCCTCACTAGGGTCGCGGGGGGTGCTGGAGCCTATCCCAGCTGACTTCGGGCAGTAGGCGGGGGACACCCTGAATCGGTTGCCAGCCAATCGCAGGGCACACAGAAACGAACAACCTTTCGCACTCACACTCACACCTAGGGACAATTTAGTGTTCAATCAGCCTGCCATGCATGTTTTTGGAATGTGGGAGGAAACCGGAGCACCCGGAGAAAACCCACGCAGGCCCGGGGAGAACATGCAAACTCCACACAGGGAGGCCGGAGCTGGAATCGAACCCGGCGGTACCTCTGCACTGTGAAGCCGACGTGCTAAGCACTGGACTACCGGGCCGCCCCTATATAGTTATATATATACATTCATTCATTCATCTTCCTAACCGCTTGATCCTCACTAGGGCCGCGGGGGGTGCTGGAGCCTATCCCAGCTGTCTCCGGGCAGTAGGCGGGGGACACCCTGAATCGGTTGCCAGCCAATCACAGGGCACACAGAGACCAACAACCATCCACACTCACACTCACACCTAGGGACAATTTAGAGTGTTCAATCAGCCTGCCATGCATATTTTTGGAATGTGGGAGGAAACCGGAGCACCCGGAGAAAACCCACGCAGGCCCGGGGAGAACATGCAAACTCCATACAGGGAGGCCGGAGCTGGAATCGAACCCGGTACCTCTGCACTGTGAAGCCGACGTGCTAACCACTGGACTACCGGGCCGCCATATATATATATATATATATATATATATATATATATATATATATATATGCACTTCACAGTGCAGTGGTACTGGGTTCAATATCAGCTCTGGACTTCCTGTGTGGATCCTCCCCGGGTCTGCGTGGGTTTTCTCTGGGCATTCCAGTTTCCTCCCACATTCCAAAGACATGCATGGCAGGCTGATTAAACACTCTAAATCAGGGGTGCCCAAACTTTTTGGACCTAAGATCTACTTTTCGATCAACTAACCTCCCAGGATCTACCCTTACCGTCACGCTCGCACGAACGCACACACACAAACGCACACGCGCACACACGCACGCCATGATGAGAAACAGCCTGAAATTGAGGCATGCGATGCACTTTTGCAGCCTGTTAACTACCGTAGCTCACACGTAGCGTTTTAAAGTGCCTCCCTGGGCCCTCCAATGAATGATGATGAATTGGACACGAAGCAAACTCTGAATGAGAATAAAGACGACAAAAGATCACAAGATGCAATTGCAGACTGCTGAGCGCCCAACAACTTTCGGTAATCCCGCGCCACCGTAAATTCCAAATTTACCTGCTTTATTTTTATTTTTTTATAATTTGTTTTGTGAAAATGAGACTGATAGGATGATTAGGGTGCAGCGTACAGTACATTAACACAGAAAAATATATTACTAACATGTACAAAGACACAGAAATGGTTGTTTGTTTTTTTTTTCTCCTTGACACTCCTTGGATCTACTTGGGACCTGTTTTAGATCTACCGGTAGATCAGGATTGACGTAATGAGCACCCCTGCACTAAATTGTTTCTAGATGTGAGTGTGAGCGTGGATAGTTGTTCCTCTCTGTGTGCAATTGCCTGGCAACTGGTTCAGGGTGTACTACGCCTACTGCCCGAAGACGGCTGGGATAGGCTCCAGCACCTCCCGCAACCCTTGTGAGGATAAAGCGGATTGGAAAATGGATGGACGGAAGACTGAGTACTGCCATTGGCTGGCAACAACTTCAGAGTGTATTGTTGTTGTCCACTACGTGTGAGTGCGAGCGCGTCTGGTCGATGTGTGCCATGTAATTGGCTGGCAACCAGTTCAGGGTGTCCCCTGCCTACTACCCTAAGATGGCTGGCATATGCTCCAGCACACAAAGATGGATGAATGGACAAGTCGCTGCATGATTTACACTCAAACTCCAAGTGATCAACAGACTCCTTTCAAAACGCCACACGATTGTGGCTAGCTATTTACACTTTTCTGCCACCTGTCTAGCTGACTGTCACAGAAGGAAACCGTTTTCTAACTTTTTAGTTAATTTTGCAATGGGCTTGAGCATGGTAAATAACCCAGGGGTAAGCTGTCGGTATGGAGTACACTAGAGGGCACAGGAAGAGTGACGAATAGAGGAGGCAGAGGAATAAGACATGGTGGTGCAGAAGAGGAGGAGAAAAAAAAACTGTATTTTTTCCCCCCCATGAATACAAATACTTGATTCACGATGTGTTTTCAGAACAGTGACAGAAGGACAGAAGGCCTCAAACATACGGAGCCTATCACCTTGTGCACAGAGAAAGCAAAAGCAGGACGTGTTTTTATTCTTCCCATCAGTATGTTGTTGGCGCATAATAAGGTTCCTAATTAAGAGAATTTTTACAAAGGTTGAAGAGTAAAGCAAGACTCATTTACTTTTGCAAGAGTACGACAATGTTTTACCAATTTGGTGAAAGGTTTTCTTATTTATGTGAAGCATTTTGCAAAAATTGCCCGTCGTTACAAACAATGTCCTGAGGCCGTCAGGAAAAAAAAAAAACGTAAAACATGTTCTGTACTTAACGGTTAACCCTTTCATTTGCCCACATTTAAAAGTCAACTCAGTAACTGTAGTTTTCAAGTAGCAAGTATCAAGTCATGTATCAAGTACAACTTTATTGTCAAATGGGCTGTATAGATGAAATGTCTTCCCTCTTAAACAGTTAACAGACAACAAGAGGAGTGTTCCTATTTTAAAAGGTTTTCACATATTCAACTCTTAATTACATGTGAGCGTTAACCCTTTCAAGGCCATTTTGTTTAATAAAGAAAATTTAAAAATATTTACGATATACTGTACATGAAACTTTCATGCACCCTGTAACCTGATAACATGATAAGATGTCCACTGTCGTAGCCTGAAAGGATTAAATAGAATTGAATAGATTTTTTATTTTTGGTAAGAGAATTAAGAAAAGAAAAACAGTCAGAGGCACTAAATTGCAATTGGGCAGATGGAATTCAGCCAGTGGTTTTGGTCCCTGCTACTCCACAAACTCAGAATGGACCATATCACTGACTTCACCATTTACATTTATTCCAGAGGTTTCATCAGTACTCTCTTGTACCGATGTCTGCTGGTTTCACATGTGCATCAGGGCACTTTCCTTCTTTCCCATCCCATCACCACTATGTCGGTCGGTGTGCATGAGCCCAAACGACAGGTGTCCAAGACTGAAAATTGTGTGTGTGTGTGTGTGTGTGCGTGTGTGTGTGTGTGTGTGTGTGTGTGTGTGTGTGTGTGTATGTGTGTGTGTGTGTGTGTCAGCTCAGACGACAGATCCAGCAAATCCGCTCCATCCCTGAGGACAGGGAGACTGAGTGGGTAATTGGCCACTGACTGTGCAAGACAACTCTGGAGGCGCTGCTTATTGAACCTCTGTCACAAGGAGCGAAAATGGTGAAAGGAAACCAGTGGCGGGCGTAATAAGACCAAAGAGGAATGGACGAGAAAGACAACATCAAAAAAGAAAGACAAGGAATGAGAAACACGAGGACCAATGCAGGGGTGCAATTAAAGAGAACAGGAATTGGGTGAGGAGAATAAAGAGACGGGGGGCTCATAATAAGGTGAAACAGGTGCCAGATGGTAGGCGAGGCAAGAGAGAAGGGGAACAAATTTTAGAGTGACCCTGAAGGCAACATTTCCTCTTTTCTCAGCTGAAATGTGACACTTTCATGATTACATTGCACCTCTTTTGGGAGGAAACAGCTTAATCTTAAAAGGATGATCTGGTGAGTGGATGGAGCAGAATTGTGTGTGTGTGTGTGTGTGTGTGTGTGTGCGTGTGCGTGTGTGCGTGTGTGCGTGCGTGCGTGCGTGCGTGCGTGCGTGCGTGCGTGCGTGCGTGCGTGTGTGTGTGTGTGTGTGTGTGTGTGTGCGTGTGCGTGTGCATGTATGCTAGATTTTGTTTCTCGAGTGGGGTAGGAAGATGGAATTGTTAGGTCTTACTTCCAGCCGACTACCAAACAAATTGGCATGTAAAAGGTTGAGAAAATGGATAAATACAGAAAAAAGTATTCCCTTCGAGCAAATTTGCTGTTGGATTACCCTCAGTAATACCAGAAATGTCTATTCGTGTATGTTACTGGCGCACGTGCGTGTGTGTGTGAGTGCGTGTGTGCGTGAGTGTGTGCGTGCGTGCGTGCGTGTGTGTGCGTGTGAGTGCGCGCGTGCTCGCACATTCATGTGTGTCCTGCATCTCATATAGATTTGGTGTGCATGGAGGCATCATCCCTAGCTAGAGAGGAAGGACGGGCAAAAGGGATTGGATGAACGATCATTGCTTCATTGGCTCCATTAAACACACTGCTGGCCTCCAAATCAGGCTGTCACAGAAACAACGACACACACACACACACACACACGCACGCACACACAAAGCACAGCATAGTGAAAAATTAGCCCAGCAAGATGCAACAGTCATAAATGATCCCTCTATTCCGCAAAAAAAAAGTCGTTACGTATGCTACGTACATCGTGGCCCGGTGGTCTAGTGATTAGCACGTCAACCTCATAGTGTTCGATCCCGGCTTCCTGTGTGGGGTTTGCATGTTCTCCTCGTGCCCGCGTGGGTTTTCTCCGGGTACTCCGGTTTCCTCCCACATTCCAAAAACATGAATGGATCATTGTAATTTGCCTTTAGGTGTGAGTGTGAGCGGGAGACACCCTGGAGTCTACTGCCCGAAGACGGCTGGGATAGGCTCCAGCACCCCCTGCGATCCTTGTGAGCATGAAGCGGATCAGAAAATGGATGGATGGATGGATGGATGGATGGATGGATGGATGGATGAACTGGCACCATCAAATGCAACTTTTTCAAACCTCAGTGTTCAAGGGTCACGTTGATGAACGGGACAAATGGACTAGGTTGTTCATAGATGAGGTTCAAACAAAAGAAGAAAATGAATTACTGTCATTAAAAAGTGGAAAGAAAATATGTGAAAAAGTTCATTTTAAGCACAAACACTCACTGAAACACAGACCGACATTTACAACTTAAAAGACTCCAGGGGATTACTTCAAAATGGAAAAATGTGTACTGCACAATCCATTTTCTGAAGTCTTTGTCCTCATTCGGCTCACAGGTGTTTGGAGACCATCTGAGTTTACTTTGGGCGCCAGGCATTCGTGTTTTTAGAATGTGGGAGGAAAGTGAGAGAAAAATCCCACAAGCACATGGACTAACTCCACACAAGAGGGCTGGAGCCGAGAATCAAACCCCAGGGTGGCTCAACTGTAGGGCAGACCATGCGAACCGCGACACCACCAAAACATCTTGACAGGGTTAACAGATGATCAGTAAAGAGTCGCTCCCTGAGTCCCTCCGGTAGCCTGCAGCTTGCCCTCCTGCCACGGTATCAATCAATAACTATGAACAAAAGCTCCGAGGGGCTCCTTTCCACTCACTCCACTCCTCATTCATATTTCAGGACATTATTAGAGCGCACAGTTAAATGTCAAGATCTTTACAAGGTAAATATCTCCCTGAATGTCATGGCAGAAGACAAGCAGGGTGAAACCATTTTACTTCATTGCTCTGTTATTCACTGTCAGAGCGCGACTGACATTTGGGCCAAAATTATTTCTCTGCCTATGGCGATTTCACCACGTCATTTGTCTCTGCTATGTGTCCAATGATTGTCGCGATGGGAACACTGCAGCATGTGGGATGAAGTGGTCAGCAGCAATGGGCGCTTTACCCTATTTTGTCGGTCCATCCTGCATCCGCGACCTGGGTACCCTTCCGTCATCATCCCACAGAGCTTTTTCATAGAATAATCGTCCTCTGTCCGCGTCCGTCTCCAGACCCCCCCCCCCCCCCCCGTCACCCACCACACACACATAAACACATTTAAAAAAAGCCTCCCTGCATAACGATGTAGGAGAAAGGCTAATGGCAGAGGCAGAGCGGTCATCAGAGCCCAGCCTGAAGCGGGGTAGATGAAATGCATGAGGGGAGGGGCACAATTAATACCCTACAGACGAGACAGCGCTTCCTTTGCTCCATATATTCGCGACGCACTGCCGACCGATCCCATCGTGAATTGCGACAACCGCAAGCAAGCGTTATCAGAGGCAACATTTAAATTAAATATACAAAGACCTTCTTGTGTACGTCGGCGTCGCCGCCATGTTGGATGTGTCAAAGTGAAGCAAATGGTGAAGATGCTTCCTCCTTTGAGATGTATCATCAAATAGGAACACACTGGATTAATATGGAATTATTCCTTTGATTGTATGTTATCCTAGCTCAGTTTTACCACGTTATTTGCCAAATTTATGGCTAACATTAAAGCCACGTACAGTACGGCAGAGGGGCTGCTTCGACCTGGTTCAATTATCCACTCCTGTCTCATTTTACATTTCCAAAAATGTATGGCTCCTATGGAATTTTGTGCGGCCCCACCCCAGTGGTTAGCGCATCAACCTCATATTGCAGAGGTACCGGGTATAAAAATGTATCTCTGGATCCAGCTAATTTTAATTTGTGTAACCACTTGGCGACATTGTGTAAATTCAAACCACCATGTTTTTTTTCTGTGCATGCTGTGTATTGGATCAGCGTTGAGCCCTGAATGGATCCTTGGAACTCAAATAGTTAAAACATGATCGAGAAAAACAAAGATGGGGAAAAGTTGGGGATTTAGCTTGCCGAAAGGTCAGAAGCTTGCACTTGGGAGTGATGAAGGACTGCAGAGGTCATAGTGGTCAACTTCCTTCTACTCCGCCCATATCTCAGATGTCTCGAAATTTGTTGAAATGAGCCAACGGGGGCTTTTGTCTGCAAATGAGGAGGACCATTCGTGCAATGGACGAGGTAGAATCTCACTCAGCCTTCTGAGTACCTCATTGTGTCTGTGCAAAAGACCTCAGGGGTCCACTGGCTCATACCGGACTGCACATACACACGTTCCCCACCATGTTTTCTTACGAAGGGTGTGGTCTATTGCAAGAGGATTACATAAAGGATTGCAGCCAAACCCATCTTTTTAAATGTGGAACAGGGGTCTAAGAGCAGAAGCAATAAGTTCATGTACACTAAATGGCCCTTTGGGTAAAATCACGGAAGTAGAATGGCACTAATGAGAGGTGGGAGAAATTATCATTCGTTCTTTCCATTTTCAATTGGCCATCAAAAACCAAAAAACTAAACAGTAACTTCCAGCCTGGAGCCTATCCCAGCTGTGTTCGGGCAGTAGGCGGGGGACACCCTGAACCGGTTGCCAGCCAATTGCAGGGCACACACAGACGAACAAACTTCCACGCTCAATTTTGAAATGAATCAGAAAATTGCAATATGAAAATTCAAAATTCTATTTAAATAAATTAAAAAAACAAATATATATATATATATATATATATATATATATATATATATATATATACTGTATATATATATATATATATATATATAGAGAGAGAGAGAGAGAGAGAGAGAGATAGATTTTTTACATTTATAAACAAATGCAAAGAAATGGGGTGGCCCGATGGTCC
This sequence comes from Hippocampus zosterae, assembly GCF_025434085.1. NCBI lineage: Eukaryota > Metazoa > Chordata > Actinopteri > Syngnathiformes > Syngnathidae > Hippocampus > Hippocampus zosterae. The sequence goes on along the minus strand of NC_067452.1, from coordinate 5,444,619 downwards.
AGTGGTTAGCGCGTCGACCTCACAGTGTAGAGGTACCGGGCCGTAAAATTCCATCTCCGGCCTCCTTGTGTGGAGTTTGCATGTTCTCCCTAGGCCTGCGTGGCTTTTCTCCGGGTACTCCGATTTCCTTCCACATTCCAAAAACATGCATGGCAGTCTCATTGAACACTCCAAATTGTCCCTAGGTGTGAGGGTGAGCGCAAATGGTTCTTCGTCTGTGTACGCCCTGTGATGGGCTGGCTACAGGTTCAGGGTGTCCCCCGCCTACTTCCTCAAGACGGCTGGGATAGGCTCCAGCACCCCCTGCGACCCTTGTGAGGATAAGCGGATTGGAAAATGGATGGATGGTTAGAATGTTGTTTTAAACAGTTCAAAAGCCGCTTTCGTAGCCAATGTATTATGTCCTTCCTCAGTTGCTGTACAGTGACGCAACATGACAGTCTAAACCCGTAATGTAGGAACCTAAACGTCGCCTAATGTGCCAAAATTGAGATCACTGGTCACCAGAATTTATACAGATAACTTCACTTATGCTCAAATCAACCTCTCTAAATACTATAATGATTGCCCAACTATTAGGGATTTTAAAATGTTTTCCTCTTCATAGCGGGTCTCACTGCAAAGTTTATGTCACTTCTGGAGAAAATGTGTTGTAATGGCAAGCCATATCACCCATTGTTCCACATCCCTGATATCAGACATTAGTGTGTTACACTAGTTCGGTCTTTTTCAAGGCTTTAAGGGGCTGAAACGAGTTAACTAGTCACTGTTTTATCTGCCACTACAGTAGTTGACTAGTGAGTATCTCAGATCCCACTAGTTAACTAGTGCAGGAAATCATAGGCCACTAGTTAACGTGTTAGAAAAATCCCTGTTTCACTAGATAACATGTTCACGCTTTTTAAATCGTACTAGTTAACTGGTAAGACCTCGAACCTCACTTGTTTGATAGAGTGGCATGGTGGCCATCAAAAAGCTGGCTCGCTGGGAATTTGCCACTGCTAGTATGCTTCCAGGTGTCACTAGTTAGACTTCTGTCAGCACTAGTTGGACACAAATGACATCAGTTGCCGAAAATGAGTGACTAGTGAGCGTTTCTGTGCAGCTGGTACGGGAAAGTGCATAACTGGTGTGGCTGAATATCCACCTAGTGCTGACACAGACCAAACCAGTGAACTACACTAATGTCTGATATCGGGTCCTGGTCCCTATTCACCGTGATAAGTGAGGGATTACTGGAGTTCATTTTTAAAACATCAATTGAAGTACACATATACAAATGACAAAATATTTCATCGCACTTACATTGAAAAGTTCTTTTTCGCTGCAGGCACATAAATTTCACCAAACGTTGTCATTTCCCCACTAATTCAGACTTAATTGTTCCTATGCAAATGACTACTTTTTGCACAAAGAGAACAAGCACCATACTAAAACGAATGCATATTTCGATGTGAACATACTGGAGTGCTACTGGCTTGTTATGATGCTAAATGGATCTCTGAGGGGAAAAATCTAAGAGACGAACTGGCGCATACGCAGGGGCAAGGACTTAAGAAATGTATTATGGAGGTCGCTTTGCACAATGCCCGAGGAGATTTCCTTGGATAGCAGAAACGAGTCAACAATGAGACGAGGACGCACAGTCCCTCTTGACATGCTGCCGCTCGTGAGATTTTCTCATCTCCACGCCTGCCAAATCAAGCGCATGTGAGCTGTGTCTGTGAAAATATGAGTGTGATCAAAAGAGTATGATTAATATGGTCCACGTGCAGCAGTGAGCATTCACAGCCGGCCGTGTTAGAAGCGATGCTGAAGACCTCATTTGACGTGAATTGCGTGTTGTCTCCGGGATCACGTCTATTTTTGTGTTGCTTTTTTCTGTCGCCGAACATCTGTCTGATGCTGCCGACTGACAGCCCCGCCTGCAGTGACTGGCAAAGCAGAAAGAGCAGCAAAAGAAGAAATGTTTCGAGTGATGACAACAATGTTGTCAACCTCTGGGATCGTGGGTAACGAGGCTCTCATGGGAAAATGGAGTTTGGTGATGTCACGAATCAGGAAGAACATGGACATTCAAAGACTCCTCTGACGGGATGCCAGGGAGCATGAGTGCTGCATTGCAAAATACCTCTCTACTCGCTTTTGTTGCGGCTGCAACTTCTTTTTACCAGTGATGAAAGTACTGACGGCTCCTGACTGACCTCATTCTTTGTTACCTCTTCAGGCAAAGATGTCTGTTTTGCACATCTGACATTCACCTCGCATTCACCGGAGGTTTACCCCTGTGAAGACTCTCACTTTTTGGCAAGCACTCAGGCTTCTGGGTAATGACAAAGTAAAACTGAACTTTTTTAATGGCAGCTGCTTCAATGTGATTTCATGCAATCATGCTCCTTGTTCCATTAATTTGACATTTGACCAAAGTGATCAATTATGGACTCATTCTAAGAGCAGGGCCTTTCTAGCTGGTGTCCTCTGAATTGGACAAGTAAAAAACAAACAAGAAGAAATAAAGAAATAAATAAAGAAATAAGCTAGTCTGAGTAATAACAATAGCAGACAGCACATATCATTTTTACAATATTGCAATATTGTGGACTGGAAAAACGATTTGCTTCCGCCCCACAGTCGCAAGCCAGAAGAAAGAAACTTTTGGTCCCACAGTGCCACCTATTGATGAAATAAAATCAACATTTTAAACGCTTTCCACACCCTGTTTGTCATGGAGGGCAACGTCTTAACGTCGCTGCCGTTGTAAAAACTTGAAATTTGCCATTTTTATTGAAGCCTGTAGTAGCCTGACAAATCTTTTTATTTACTTTGTATATACGATTATATCGAAATTGCAAAAGTGCAAGTCCAATAACATCAACTATTGGAAGTGTACCCACAGCCACAACCAGACCAAACATGAGTTTGAGATCTTGCTGTGGCACCAGGTTGGAGCAGAGGGTAGAACATAAATATTTCATCACCTCCCACTCTGTTGTAACCTTGTCTAGACAATCGACGAAAGGCAACAGTCATCCATCATGGCCGATTGTGCCATTTGGTTATAATTGCTAAGCCGACAGGATTCCACTCATCACTGCCGACACGACCAGATGCACATATGCACCCACCTGCAGTAGTAAGAGAAGGCAGCACAGCTCGCACACTAACTGAGATACATTTCGCAGACAATCAAATTAAATCTGCCGTTCAATGCATCACTGACAAATTGTTTATCAGACAAAAGCCTTGAAACTGAGACGAATTCAAAATGTGCACACTAATTGGACTGATTATTATGGTAGTCCTCAGGTACAAAACACAACAACAACAAAACTAAACACGAGAACATATTAAAAAACAAACAAACACAAGAACAGAAGATAAATGAAACCATGAAGACAACAGCAAAAAAATCATACGACTAAAATAAATATCTAAACATAGCAAATGAAAAAACACAAAACTTAATAGCTCAACAATACAACAAAAAACTAAAGACGATAGCAAATAAAAAAATCACCCACACACAAAAACTACTAAACTGAACAAAAAACTACATAGCAAAACACAACAGCAACATGGGTCGTCGTGTGGGATCTTACTCAGGGCTGATTGGACAAGATACAGTATCCCACTAGTCCAATCAACAAATCAACCATGAATATGATCTGCACTGATGATTTTCTGACCTTACGTAAAATATTGCGACGCGGCGCTCGACTTTGATTGTTCGCAGGGGTGACTACACCAGGGTTGCTTTGAGCTGACAAAAGGAGGGCCCCTCCTACCCCAACAGAAAAAAATTGAAATGTGCTCATCGCTTGTCAGTCTGGTGTCTGATGGTTGTGTTGGCTGCAAAATGCTGTCTTGGTATACAGTTCAAGAGTTGTAAACAATTCAGCCCACTCACAAAATAATCAAACGTCCTTGCTCCCAATCCTACAAGCCTGCTGCTTTTTTGTCTCGGTTCCATTCGGTGGAGGAAGCTCACTGTGTTGTGTAGCTTTTAGTCCCACAGACCGCATAGATATTTTCCCACATGGTTTTTACTTCACCATGCTGTGATTGTGCAGGTGTGTATGTGTTGAAAAAAAAACCCCAAATAACTTAATTTGGCTGTGTGTCTACTTGTTCTGCATGTCCACTGGAAAACTGAAATAAATAAACTGCTGAGGAAACTGGGGGGAGCAGTTTTCATTTATTGCATTTATTAGGCCCCATTATTAGTACCAAAATTATTTGAAATGGTCTAGCACCGAATGAAAAACAAAAAGGCATCAATGCTCAATAAATCTAATGGTACTCTGTCTTCCATCCATCCACTTTCTGATCCGCTTATCCTCACAAGGTTTGTAAGGGGCGTGCTGGAGCCTATCCCGGCTGTCCTCGGGCAATAGGCGGGGGACACCAAGCCACAATTTGGAGTGTTCAATCAGCCTGTCATGCATGTTTTTGGAATGTGGGAGGAAATCCGAGTACCCAGAGAAAACCCACGCAGGCACAGGGAGAACATGCAAACTCCAATGGAACCGAAGTAGACCGGTACCTCTGCTCTGTGAAGTCAACGTGCTAACCACTCGAGCACCGGGCCGCCCTCTGTCTTCCATAGGTGCTAAATAATGAAAATTTGAATCAACAGCAGAACCGTTCTCTTGAGAGAAAGTTCGAAGGCCGTGATGCTCAGCGAAGGTGAAAGATTTATTCCTCTGCCGCATAGTCTCCACGTGTTCCATCGTATATAGCGGTGTCACCTGTCAATCATCCGTCGCTAGAGACCTTTGCATGGTGACAAAGGCCACGGTGTGAAATAACGCTTTTCCCCAACTATCCTTTCAAGAGAAATGTCATGGATGATGTGATAAAACTGTCTGGAAAGTTTTGGGGGCTGCAGCCACAGCCGGATATGAAGTGTGATAGCCTTGCTGTCACCGAGGACTCTTTGCTCAACGATATAGCTGTGCACAGAAATTCCATGAGTGTGTGTCTGGAGGCTATGTGCTGCTCGTCTCTGTGTAGTCGTGGGCGACGTAGTGTGATGCATGTCTTTAATAACAGTAAATTAGCCTGTGCGTCCATGTGTAATGGACAGCGCCTGCGTGAGCACATGTTTGTGGGTAGGCGTGTGTGTCCATGTCTTTGCGAATGTGCGGAAACAACTTTTGCGACCTTGTGTGGAAATGGCTGCCGATGGGCCGTGAATCAGAGTCGTGGACGCTGTTATTCAACACCGCTCCCGCAGGACCGAGCTCCCGTCTGTTATGCCTAACCCTGAGGTTCACTGACCTCAGTCATATTTTTCTTCTTCCCCTCCTTTGTTTTCACATTTTCCTCCCTACACTCCATCCCCCCATCATTTTTGTTCTTGTTTCAGGCCTTTTCACTTTCTTTTCACACCCTCACACTGTTTTTGTTCAGTGCACATAGTCTATCTTTGACCGAAGGCAGGCGATTTGCTAAAATACCCAGACATTACTAAAATGGTGCCCGCGCAATGCCCCACCCGAGCTGACAAACGGACATAAATAATCCTTCACCCACAACATGTTATTAATGTGGTTCCATAACAGGAGTCCACATGATTGTGCTGCTTTATTCTGGTCATTCTATCCTGTACATGTGTTAAGATTACCGGAAGCAGAGGATGGTGGGATGTTACTTTGTGTGTATGGAATTGGTGGCTCCTCCTCCAGGGAATAAATTAGTGGTAGCTGAAACGAGTTCGAGATGTGCAGGAGAGGCCTGGCACATGCACACACACGCACACACACACACACACACACACACACACACACACACACACACACACGCACACACACACAAACGCATCCGCATTGACACACCTCCTTTCTTTGTCTTGCCAATGATCGGTATTGGATAAAAGCTACTCTCCAAAAGCAGCAGCCTCTGTTATGGCAATTGACAGTGAAAGATCTTGTATTTATGTTGGTCAGATCAGATCAAATAAAAATTAACACCTTTTTTTTGCTAGTGGTATTAAGGCACATTTCTTGAGACTCTGAGACTCCCACATTTTGGGGTTTTTTTTGTAAGTATGAAATGTTTTAAAGCATTATACAGCACTTTGGGTTGCATTTTTATGTATGAAAAGTACTACATAAATAAAGTTTAATTGATTGATTGACCTAAACTGGGGATGTGTACCCCTCTGCGAACATTCCAGTACTGCAAATGAATGCAATAACTGGCTCAAGACCCTGTAAAGTGAAATCAGAAATGTCATTCTAAATACATATTACATGTTGAAGATAATTACTGAAAACATGCGCAAGGCCTGAGAAGTGAGTTGTACGCAGTTGCAGAGTTTGTGCATTAGTGCAACGGTTTTTGACATTTCAGTTTCCTGATTTTTTTATTTTATTTTTTTGGGCAGAGCACATGGCTAAAATGGATTATAAAAAGCCCCGTCACAGGGGAAGCCAGAGCCTAGTCATCTTACGTTGCCACTGTTACTACTACCCTCTGTTACCTTATTCACCTCAAAACACTGTTATCAGTGCGTGTTTTACGCAAGGATCCGTGGATGGCGTAATGTGAGACTCTCAAAGAATGAATTCTACTGTTTGCATCGACAATTCACAGTATATTATATCTATCTCACTCTGGTGACACCAAGAGATTAGGTTTACATTTCAGTGATTTTGGCTCCTGATGGGATTTGCTTTCATTTCATTGTTGATGACTCTGACGACATGTTGTTGACGAATCTTTGAGGAGCACTCACGCACATACTGTACCTTAGAAGAGAAAATTGAAAATCACATTCTCACTGAGTAAATGTGCATTTTGAGCTTCTCACAGACTTATTGGGAGAACCGTATACAATACACTGTGGCAATTTTTTTTCCACCGGAGAGACAGAAAATAAGGTAAAGGGCGGTGTTGAGAAATCAATTCATGTTCGGTGGACTTCGCGAGTGCCAACTTAAGATTGGCCACCAGTGGCTTCACTTCTCCTTACGGCAAGTAAGCAGCATGATCGTCCAATCATAGAAAGTTCAGTTCAGTCATTCCTCCCCATTATATCCTCCTGACGACCAGTAGTTAATTTGTGAACCTAAATATCTCCCACCCAGTGCCTCCAATCACATTAACTCCCCTTGTTACTCTAAAGAGGACATTCAGTGCTTTCCAATGATACCAAATTTGGAGGGGTTGGAAAAAGTAAGAAAATGGCTTCCCTGTTGGCATTTTAATTATAAGACTCTGATGAACACGCTAAAGTGTTGTTTGAGTTGTTTTAAGTGTATTTGAGCATGTTTAAAAAATGTAGTGGGATTTCAAAAATTTCTTTTGGAGTAGTCCAATTACTTCACATAGATTGGGGAATTTCAAAATAAATGTAATTGGACAACATTTTTTTTTTCCTGGTAGGAGGATATAAGTACTGGGTAACTTTGTATCAGCAGCTATTTGGCCCAATTGCGAGTAAATTAATTAGAATTATTTTGCCCATTTCTACAATTACAGGATGCAGTTAGCTAGCTAGCTCTTTCCATGCACTAGCATATACGTCTTCCCAGGATGCCGCAATTTACACAACAGCTTGGTGTCATGAGTTAACAAAACATGTGTTATGTCCATCCATCCATTTTCTTAAACACTTTATCCTCACAAGGGTCTTGGGAAGTGCTGGAGTCTATCCCAGCTGTCTTCGGGCAGTAGGTGGGGGACACCGTAAACCGGTTGCCGGCCAATTGCAGGACACACAGAGGAAAAAAAAAACATCCACGCTCACACTCACACCGAGGGACAATGTAGACTCTTCCATTAGCCTGCCATGCATGTTTTGAGAATGTGGAAGGAAACCAGAGTACCCGAAGAAAACCCACTCAGGCACGTAGAGAACAGGCAAACTCCACATAATAAGGCCGGAGTCAGAATCAAACCTCTGCCCCGCGAGCCTACCGTGCCGCCTACATATTATATGATATGTTGATATAATATATGAAAACATACTTTTAACACTATATGATTCCACGTACAATATATCATCAGTTCATATTGAGAGCAATATATATTCCTTGCACAAGGGAAATGCCTGTCATGTGAGCCGCAGACTGAATAACTGTGTTTAATAAATAGATACATTTCCCAAAAGTGTCTCTTTTGTTTGACACAACCAATGCAGCACCAAGCGAGGTGACATTTAACGAGTTTCCACTAGCCTGTTAGCACCCAAGCTGTTGTGGAGAGCGCCACTCATTGTGGCGTAGAAATGCCTTGTGATGACTCAGTGGGATATATTCCACGCTATCGGAGTCTTTAAGCGCAAATACTTTTGTAACTCATTCGCATAGGATGGGTGTGGGCACATGCTACACGGACAGACAAATTTGATTGATTTTTGAAAGTTGATCAGGCAGCCCATTTGGTGAACATGCCCCCAACATGCGAAAGCTAAGAGAAGCAGTTTTTCACAAGTAAGAAGCCTCATTTTACAGATCTGGCCATTTTTTCCATCTATCCATCCATCCATTTTCTAACGAAGGTTGCGGGGCGTGCTGGAACCTATGCCAGCAGTCTTTGGGCAGTTGGCAGGGGACAACCTGAACCATTTGCCAGCCAATTGCAGGTCACACATAGACGAACAACAACCATTAACACTCACTATCAAACATAGGGACAATTTAGAGTGTTCCATTAACCTGCCACGCATGTTTTTAGAATGTGGGAGGGAACCGGAGTACCCGGAGAAAACCCATACAGGCACGAGGAGAACATGCAAATTCCACACAGGAAGGCCGGAGCCGGAATCGAACCCTGCACCTTGGCACTGTGTGGCCGAAGTGCTGACCAGTCGACCACCGGGACGTGGCAATTTTTTATTTAATCAAATTTTGGCATGTTCGTGGACAATATTCTTCTCTGTGGTGTGTCAAAGGTTTTTTTTTTCACTTTCTTACTTTTATTTGTTTTTCACAGGGACTTTTCCCATGATGTCACAATTCGGCAAAATTCAGAGGGGCCTGCTTACATACGTTTTCAAAAATGTTAAAACAGCAAAAGATGTAATTAGTTGTTTAATTTCACACTTGATGGATGGGCAGGCACTCCAATGTACCGCTCGCTTCCAATTAAAACGTTCAAATCTCAGCTCAGTCCTTCTCGTATGGAATTTGCATAGTCTATCTTTGATGGTATGTTTTATTGTTTTCGGTACTCATGAATGCCTTAATAAAAGGTTCAACCCAATATTGTTTTATTTTTGGGGGATGTGTTTATGACATCAGGTTTGTCATTCCTGCGGGCATTAAACAAGAGGAAAATTGACCTCATCATGTGACATTTTACAAATAACTAAAGGAAAAATATTTCAGTATTGTCACACCTTACCCCCCAGCAATGCATAATTGATAACGGGGATTCTTTTCCCCTTCCTAAGTGTGTGATTGTGACATAGGTTCAAGGCCCACCCGTTGCTTTCTGTCAGCCAAGGTAAAATCATTGATTGTGACATACTGTATTCTATATTCTTTTTTTCTTTGGGGCCGAAGCCAAAGATCCTCACTGATTTGTGAACAAGCTTATTGGCTGGGCATGATTTCTGTTTTGAGTGGTCTCCATTTATTCAATTTACATCATTGAATATGCTTCTTTTATGCAGGTTCCCCAAACAGAAAGCAAGAAATTATCAAGACTGTCTATTCATGTGACCTTTCAAGTGCACAGCCAACCATCTGATTTACAAATCTATTTTTTTTAAAAGGAATGCTGGATGCCTCCAAGGATGAGTCCTGCAGGCTGGAATACAATCAAGTCATCAGGTGTGGGTGGAGTCTGAGCCAAGCTGTCATATCTTTTATTTGGTCCAAAAAAAAAGAAAAAAAAAGAAAAGCAGCGCTGCTCCATTCAAGCACCTCCGAACCCTATTTTGGTTTGGTCGCTGTAATGGGCTTATGGGGGGTTTTGTTTGGGTTTTTTTTGTCAGGTGCAAGTCTTTGTACTGCTTTAAAAAACTTCAACACCACTAGCACCCCAAATGCAAGAGTGTGGACATGGACACCACTGCCAACGCAGCCAATGTCAACAGATCATCAGTCAAACAGGACGGAGCCCAGCAAACAAGATCCATTCCCTGCCAGCCGGCGGCTCTGGATCCATCAGTTGAAGAGGCCCGCCGTTGAAGAGCGTGCAAAGATTCTGCAAATACAGCAAGCCAGTGAGCCGCAGCCCTCTTTCCAGGATCACGTTGTAAAGACCCTAATTCAAGGCCCGGATCTTGAGCCGCCCACTGAGGTGGATCCCAAGGTATTTTTTCCATGCACAATAGCTTGTCAAAGTGCAGTTTGAAGGTCTTTGAATTGTGTTTTAGATGGTGGTTGACTTAAGGGAGTGGATTCCTGTGCCAGCCGACAGCCTGGCGGTGCAATGTGGTGAGGGAGAGGTCATCATCGAGGTCAAGCGGAACTTCTTAGGTAACTGCTTATTTAATCTGGGTACACACATAATTTTGGTTTGGAACATTTTTTTTTTTTTTTTATTGTGGGGGGGGACAAAAAAACACAACACGGCCGCTCCACATTGCATTAACAACTCTCCCCCTCCAAGCCAGATTTATGCCATAGTAGCAAGACTTGACCTGTGAGAGGCAATGTGGTGCCACAGGGCATCCAGAATGCTGAAAAATACAAAGATTAGTACAGTGGTTCTTAACCTTCTTAGAGGTACCGAACCCAACGAATTAATATGCACATTCACCAAACCCTTCATTAGTGAAAATATATATAATGCATATTACAAATTCAATATATTAAAAAAAACACATTTATTCCGAACGTTAAAAAAAATAAAATTTTAATAGGCAAGTATACTTTTTTGTTGTTGTTGTACGACGTACTCTCACGACAGTCACACGTTCACTACTAAGCGAACTACATTTCCCACAGCACTGATTGGACAAGCAATGTCATGTGATCATCTGCAGCCAGCGATGGTCAAGTGGGCGTGTTATAACAGACGTGTTGGGTCACGTGTCTTACCCTCAGTGGCAAAGGCTCTGTCGAACCCCTGAGACCGCTTAGCCAAAACCCTGGGGTTCAATCGAACCCAGGTTAAGAACCACTGGATTAGTAGAAGAACAAAAAGTTAGGCCAACTGTTAACATATCTGTGAGAAGGTGGCGGGAAACTCTTGTTTTGACAGTGAATGTTGAGATGGCTTTTGCTCTTCTATTTGTGTCTGGCAACAATGTGAAATTTGGCAAGCTTCCTCCTGGGCTCATGTTCCATTTCAAGTCAAAATCGAAGAGGATGTGGATCAATCGACCTGTACTAACTGCACAGATTGTTGCACTTGGATTAGAAATATTAATTTAGGTTTATGTGACAATTTTTCTTGGGTTTGAGTATTTTATAAACACAACTGGGAGAAATTGTCACTTGTAACGCCCCTGCACGACAGGGGAATTTCAAAAGGCTATCTTGCTGATTTTTAATTGGAAGGGGTGATCCAGCTCAAATTAACGACAATTATGCTTGAATATGAGTAGAGGAGGCAACCTCGCCGCATAATCTCCCCTGAGCGGGCTCGAATTGCAACATTGAAGAGACAGTGATGACAAGATTCTGTACCGATTGTGGCAAATGGCCCAGACATCAAGCCTGGCGATCAATAGGTTGTCCTTTTTTTCCCCCTTTACTCTGAGAAATGGACCTGTCTTTATAGCCACCCATGAAGAAAGCTGCGCTTGCTTTGAGTGTTATTGACTGGAGCAGGACAAGAAATAGACTCAGGTAAATGGTGCCTGACTTGAACCTTGTTATTCTTTTTTATTTCCTTCAAGGAAACGGTCAGCTGATTCATCCGAGTGATCTGACCTTAGGAGGCTGCAGCCTGCTAGACGTAGCCGATGACATGCTACGCTTCCAGACAGAGCTTCACAGCTGTGGCAGCACAAAGAAGGCAGTTTTTTAGTTTTTTGGGGGACGCTTTATTTCCTGTCTGTTCAAAGCTCCTGTACCTCTTCTTCATTAGATGACAGAAGAAGCCCTCATCTACACCTTTTTGCTCACCTACGTTCCAACACCAGTTGGCAGCACCTCAATTTTTAAGACGAACCCTTCAGAGGTGCTAATTGAATGCCACTATCCAAGGTGAAGCTTTTTATTTGGCACCATCCCTTCTCATCATACAAACATTCAAAGAACAAACCCAACATGCTGCCTGCATGAGCTCACGCTTTGCCCTTACTGTCAAAGGAGGCACCAGGTCAGCAGCGATTCCATTGCGCCTCATTGGCAGGAGTTTGCATCCAGCCTGTTAACAGAGCAACAGCTCCACTTCTCCCTGAGGCTCATGACAGGTGAGTGAAAAAACAAACCCTGAAAAGGAAAATGGTTTTAAATTGCAGTCAGGTGGCTAGCTAGCTATTCAATAGGGTGGGCTGCCACTCGAGGCCCAGTCCAGACCAAATATTGATGTTAAGAACCTTTTTAAAGCTATCATCAGTTTCAGTTTTGATTGACACTTTAACAATGTTGCTCATTGTGGTTCTAGTTTGCATTGGTGTACGGCTGCAAAGCATCATACTGCATACTGCACAGGGTGTATGAAATAAATAAATAAAATAGAAATTTGTATTTTCTGGGTAACTACCTGTCCTAGGCAAACAAAATTAGATATGCTTTTATGTTGAAAAATAAACTGTTTATTAAAATGTCAATATCCATCCATTTTCCAATCCGCTTATGCTCACAAGGGCCGCGGGGGGTGCTGGAGCCTATCCCAGCTGTCTTCGGGCAGTAGGCGGGGGACACCCTGAACTTGTAGCCAGCCAATCACAGGGCACACAGAGACGAACAACCATCCGCGCTCACACTCGCACCTAATTCGAGTGTTTAATCAGCCTGCCATGCATGGTTTTTTTTTGTTTTGTTTTTGGAATGTGGGAGGAAACCGGAGTACCCGGAGAAAACACACTTGGAGCCCGGGGAGAACATGCAAAATCCACGCAGGGAGGCCGGACTGGAATTGAACCTCTGCACTGTGAGGTCGACGCGCTAACCACTGGGTCCACCAGGCTGCTCAAATGTCAACAATTTATTTAAACAAAAGTTTTAAACTGATTCAACAAAGCTTTACCAATGTTCAATATGCACATCATCAACCTGTGACATGGTGTGCCTTTTCTTTTCTACCTTCCTCTCTGTTCAGTGTCCCAATCTACTTTCCCTTTGGTGTATATTTAGTGTACTCCATATTTTTGTCAATGCAAACAGTACACTGTTGACTGTGTTCCTCCAACATTCCAACTCATGGAACGCATTTTCATTGCTATGAACGCCATACTTGGTTGGGGAAAAAAAGGTGTACGTTAATCATTAAGCATCAAACTTTACATGTTTCTTTTCATTTGTGATCATTCGTTGTGGCAGCAGCAAACCCAGTTCAAATTCATTGAGTATCAACTCTTATTAAACTTCTGCAACTGGACTATGTATGAATATTCCTGTCATGTATTTAGAAAATATCAGTCACAGCTGTTTGTATGATGCAGTACAAACTACACCCACATTGATTTCTAAACAAATGCCGCTATGTAAGCATGTTTTTCAATCATTCGTCATTTGGATTCATTCATTTCCACGCACAGTGGTGATGAATTTTGTGCCATGTATACACGGTGTCATAATTGTTGATGGTGGCTGATTGTGAATGTCTGATCACGGGTGTATCTGATGCATCTTGATCTTATTAGATTGTGCAAGTGCCCTCAAGATGACATCTCTTCTGTATTCGGATTGACTGATTAGAGGAGTGGCAGTTGCAGAGGACCACCGGTGTCTACGTCGTGGGCGAGATGATGCAAATTGAAGCCTCAGCCCCCCAGGGCCATCATGTTCCGCTGAGGGTCTATGTTGACAGCTGCGTGGCCACGATGAGCGCCTCCCCAAATTCTCAGCCATCGTATGTCTTTGTCGACAATCATGGGTGAGAAGTGCCAACGTTGGTTTGTCTCTAAAAGCGTCCAGCATTTAGTCGATTGCCAGTGAATAACTGAAGTGTGACCGTCTGTTTTTATGGATCCCGCAACTGCTCGTTGCCTTCTAAGGTGTCTAATGGATGCGAAGCTGACGGGCGACAAGTCATACTTCATGCAGAGAAGCAGTGAGAATAAACTTGCTTTCCAGCTGAAAGCCTTCACTTTCCACCAAGATGACAAGAATTCGGTGAGTGCTGGTTGCGTGAGCTTTGTTGTTTGAAACCAGAGACAACCCAAACCAGATATTTAAGCCCATTTTCCCTTCAGGTGATGAGAGAAACTTGATATTTTGGAAGCGGCCTATTATCTTTTTGGCTTTCATGAGGCGCACAATGTTTTGGCTGGAGCCCTCAATACCCTGAGGGGGATTACTTTGCTTGAAATACTATGTAGAGTGAGAATTGGAATAAATAAATGCAGCCATTGTCTGCCAGTACATTGAGTTACAATACAGGGCGCTATCAAATCTTTTCAAAACTGTTAAATTTTGATTGACACTGACGTGGAGGTACAGGATTCATTTAAAAATATTTATGGGGGGTGGATTGGGCTCCACCAATGCTTTTTTTCCCCCTCAGAAGTACTTTTATTAGAGTTCCGCTACTTGATAATGAAATTACATCTTGCAATTCTAAAAGGTGTTTTATTTTTAATCAAATATTGGTCCAAAACAACCTTCCTGAGCATTTTTAACACAAATGGCACATTGTCGAGTAACGACTATTCGTTACTAACATCCAGCTGCTTTCCCCCCCCCACCCCCCCACCCCACCCCAACAGTCTTGCCACACATTTAACTTAAATGTAGCCTGTCACACAAGACGTAGCAGTTATGTGGTGTCTAAGTTTGAAGAGACAAAGTAGGAATACGGCTACCGCGTTACCACTTTCCCATACTGTTCACATTTTGGCACCATGAGAGCAAGATGACACCTGTCAGTTGATAAACCCTGCCGCACCACTGTGACAACACAAAAAGGAGATTTGCAGAGGGAAGTGGTCCCAGAGCGGCAACGGCAGCTTGTCGGAGGCAGGAATCGCACAAAGGCATAGGAGTGGATGCCCTAGGAGTTATTCATGGACCAAACATCTGTTGTGAATTCTGTTGTTTTTCTTGTTGGAGAACCACAAGGCAGGTGGGTGGTGGGGTAACGGAAACGGTCAGGATGAGCATTGAAATAGCTCAGGGCAGATGCAGTTCAGTTTATACAGTGCATTTTTAGGCTCCTCTTAAAATTCCACCCAAATATCCCAAACTTTATGTCATGAGTGTATTACAAAAGGAATACACTTTCTCTGCAGTATTCATAAAGCATCCGTCATGTGCAACATCTCACGTTTATTCCGCTCCCTTGTAGCTTTACATCACATGTCTGCTGAAAGCAACGACAGTATCTGCTCCAGTCAACTCGCAGCACAAAGCCTGTTCATTTTTAGCCGAAGCCAAAAGGTGAGTGGGAACAAAGGCAATGTCTTGAGCAAGCTTATGTTGTGAGATTTTTTTTTTAATGTTTTATAAATATTCACCTGGGGCCAGGTGGGTGGCCTCAGGTGGGGACAACAAGGTGTGTAGCTGCTGTGAAAGCAGCTGCAGTGAGCAGAGACGGAGAAGGGACCTTGGAGAGGATGCTGGTATGTTGACGGAAACGCAGCATGAGGAATTTCCACTTATGGTTGAATGCGCTGATGTGCTTGTTACCCTTCTGTTTTGGAGCGGCAGGTCTACTTCCCCATGTGCAGTGGGAGGGGACAGCGCATCTTGGCCTTATCCAAGTGGAGGCGGAGAATGTGACGCAGCCAGAAACTTGTTCTTCTCGTCAGATACCAGAAGTCGCACGAGCTGGTAGAAAGCCACAGCAAAGACATTATTTACATTGACTTCATTCTTAGCCATGTTGCTCTTCATCCTCCCTCCTCAGCTTCCTCCCGATCTTTAGCCACTATATGTACAGTGCTGGCCGGGCTGCTGCTTGCTGTCATTGGCGCTGCCATCTGCAGCGGAATGCACAAACCCACTGTAAAGGTTTGTATCTGAGGAAAATAAAGGATTGTGCCAAAGCCTCAGCTTCTTTTTAATCCTGCAACTGAAGTCTGCAATTGTAAATAATAAATCTACTCAACATATGGAGTACAAAGGTGAATGCTCGGTTCCTTTTGCAGTGTTATGAGCAGATTGGGTTTAAAAGGGGTTTTGTCCAACCTTGCGGAAAATGGCTTGGCTATAAAAATCTGTGCAGCCTTTCCCAAGGAAGGTTATTGCTTCATCTATCTGCAGCGGGTCGGCGCTGCATATGGATAAACGTAGGACTTAAAGTTCCAGACTAATGAAAGATAAGAGATCAAGTGTGCACCGTGTGTTCACTTCAGACCTCAACCAGGAAAACAACCCCATGGGCAAAATGGAAATGTAGCACCACTAGTTCCACGCTGCGAAGAAAGAAAGAGAAAAAAAAACAGCAACTCAATGTTATGCCTGTAACAACGGTCATATTTTAGCTTCTCCCTGTAATTCCCCCCCCCCCCCCCCTTCCACTGGCCCAGCAGCTCCCTCTAGCATTCTGCCAGTGGATGAGTCCTCACAAAATGGGGCTCATCATGAGCTGTTCCTCATGAGCCCGGGAAGATGAATCGACATAATTAAAAAGACCATAAAAGCGAAGCGGAGGCTTTTATTACAGTAATATGTGGAGGCCTGATTTAATGGGGTGTTTGCTCCTATGTGCACAGCCGACGGATGCGTTGCTTTACTGCCCGGGTAACACTGACCCGCCCACCCATTGCCTACACACCAGAGGCTCGTAAAAAGCAATATCTAATGATGCACCGGCAAGGAGGCATGACAGACTCCAAGACACAGGGAAGAAAACCCGTAGGCCTTTCCCTGAAAAGAATCAATGAGGTGGACTTTATTTATTTTTTAATATGTGATGTCTCGTTAATGAGGCAATATAAGAAAATACTTTAGCTGTAATCTTCGCACAATGTTCACGAAATGGGCCTCCTGTAATGTTCAATTTTTCCTCCATCGCACTATGTATTTGGTTATGGCAGTTTTCAGAGGAACAGTTTTCAGAGGAATCAGCCAAGCATAAACTGGTGTCTTATTTTTCGTGCTGGAGATGCGTGTGAACAGTGTCAGGACCCAAGTTGATAAAGTGGCAGAGGTTACTGAACTCCTGCCCCCTTTGCTCTACCCACTGATAGGATACTGAAAGGCCCTAACATACGTGATGCTTGTTCATGCATTTGTACGCTTTTGCGCACGCTATCACCAGTCATGGTGAGTGTGAGCCCGATGGAGAATTTTGTATTGGTGGTCAGCAAATCTCGGTGGGACAGGAGAACTGAACCAAAATCTGTATTAATTAATGGACTAGAGAGCTTCTTGTTTACTTTAAACTTACCTTATAGCAGATGTGTGTGACGTCATGCATGCTCTGATCATGACCTCAAGTCAACCTTATTGTCAAATGTGCTCTATGTGCAACATACAGCACAGATGAAATTTCTTTCCTTTCAACCACAGGAGAGGGAGAGGAGCCGCTGCGGGTACCCGCACCGCCACCAACAGAACAGTTAACGTAAAATGACAAACTAATACAACACAACACACAGACAGTCATACACTTTTCACCACTTTTCTGCAGACACTTTGTTGTCCGAAGCCATTATAGATGAAAGCGAATCAAAGTGTTCTATTCACTAGTGGATCAAAGACGTCATGCTAAAAATGTGCACACGTCTGCTACAGCTAAGTTTGAAAGCAACAAGAAGCTGTAGCGTCCATAAACGAAAACGAGATTGGCTCACATCTCCTGTCCCATGTAAATCCACTTCAATTCCAAGCTGCGACTCCCAGTTTCACATGCGCATCTGCGCTCTCCGCCGACGCTCCGTTCTTCTCATCGTCGGCTCCATAAGCCATCCATCCAGCCGCAGACTGTCCACAAGCACCGACATTTCCGCTGAACAAAACGAGGCTGTGAAAAATCCTGCACATTACAGGCGCAAAAAACACAAGCGCCCCGGGGCTGTCCAGCACTGACAGTTAAATGGTGCCGACATTCCTCCCAATCAAAATCAGTGCTGGTAATCGCGTGCTGTCGAGAAGGCGCAACCAATTAGCACCGATTCTTCTCCTTTGATGAATGCCATGGCCAAAAAATGCTGAAAACAATCCACATCCGGTCCATATGATGTAACAACAAACACCAAAATAAAACACAAAAACAACAAAAAAAGCAAAGCTCTTGAAGAGCACTTGCTGCACTTGGCGCCATCTTGGGGAAAAGAAAGAAACAGGGAACCTTAAACAATAGCCACTTCAAACAAGGCGTATGCAGGAATCAGTGTTGTGTCCAAGGACCGGCAACCCGAGGCCAAGGCCAAGGACCAAGGACTTGCCTCCGAGGCCAAAGCCAAGGACCAAGGACTGATTTTGAAACTGAGGCCGAGCCGAAGACATGTATTAAACAATGCTATCATACCACTTGGCAGGTCTTCATGATTTGCAACACCCCTCCATCATAACCCTTTGCACTCCCTAATGCTTGAATGAAGTGGTTTTATTTAAAGAGTAGAACAGTCAGGGTATGTGTTATTTATACTGAGAAAAAAAATACAATCATATGGTATACATTTATGAATTACGTAATGTTTTAGTGCAGTAGTTTCTTAATATGAAGAAAATCAACACTCAACAGGCATGACATGGCACGGAACACAAGTTGAGAAATGACTTTGCATAGAAGTCAATCACTGACTGACTGACTGCAGAAAAAGCGGTAATCTCTCAGTGATAATTTTAGTTTACCGGCAGCGAGACCTAGGCACTCGCTGATCAGAAAAGTATGAGTGCCATTATGGATTGAGAGAGTCCCAAATTTCGAATTCTGAAAGGGTCTACTTATTCAATTGCATATGATAATAACACAAACAACAACATATACATACAATGATAGACAAATGATGCAAAAATTTAAATAATTCAGCAGCAGGCCTGAGGATTTCGGAAATTCATGGTAACCGTTTTTCGGTTCCGTCGGATTACCCAATGGGAAACCACAATAACAAATGTTGGGTTCCGTAAACGTTCATCATGGGAACCCATTTTTCTATTTTGACTGATATTGATCATCAAGAATTCCGAAACTCAAAAGTATAATGTTTCAAGGGTCAATGTTTGAAAACTATGCATTAAAAATGAATTGAACAATTACATCAGCAGCTGTGTACTCCAGGTTTATTCCAAAAAATAAATGGATCAAAAACTGGTGTACTCATGTGGCATCATCAGAGTATTTTTTCCAATCTCACACTGCAAATATTAATTGACTCGTAATCATTAATACAGGTAAGTGTTGATGTGGCTTGACATCCTCTTCCCAAGACGATGCATGTTTTAATCTACGATCAATTTGACGAAAGAATTTAACACACGTCATCATGGGTTCTACCAACAGTTAACATTAGCATTACTACACCTTGTGACGAATGTTTTATTTATAAAGTTACCATGCTACAACCAGTAAATGATACAATAACCAATACTGTTTCATAATATTTTTCACAGCGATTAGCCTGTAGATCTAATGACCGACTTGCCTCGTAATCGTGCCTCGCATCGTATCTCGCTCTCGCGTTCTGTGCATACGTCACAAGTGAGTTTCGTGATACGCCCTTTGGACGATTCATACGAAAAATCAGACAAGCATTCCCATTTCTTAAATATCATAATTAGTAGACCTTGGTGAGTTTTTTTTCGCCGGCATCTCAAACTTTCATCCGCGCGATTCCTCAGTTTGCGGATTAAAATAACAACCCGCATGCGCACATAACGTCATCTGTTGCGCCCCCCCCCAAACTGAAAACAAAACGAAAGTAAATTAGAAGAAACACACTCACACACCACACCACATCACAAACACACATACAGGCGCAGTGAAATTGCGTGGATCACACAGTCAATTCAAGTGTGGTGACTTTTATAATTAAACTATTTTTCGGTACCGTGAAAATGACGCCACGGAAACGACACGCTACCGGTAACGATTGTTACTGTGAAATTCTCAGGCTTGCCGTAGCTTTTTTGTTTGTTTGTTTTTTTGTAAGACTAAGAAATTTCCTGCCCGGTAGTCCAGTGGTTAGCACGTCGGCTTCACAGTGCGGAGGTGCCGGGTTCGATTCCAGCTCCGGCCTCCCTGTGTGGAGTTTGCATGTTCTCCCCGGGTCTGCGTGGGTTTTCTCCGGGTACTCCGGTTTCCTCCCACATTCCAAAAACATGCATGGCAGGCTGATTGAGCACTCTAAATTGTCCCTAGGTGTGAGTGTGAGCGTGGATGGCTGTTCGTCTCTGTGTGCCCTGCGATTGGCTGGCAACCGATTCAGGGTGTCCCCCGCCTACTGCCCGGAGACAGCTGGGATAGGCTCCAGCACCCCCCGCGACCCTAGTGAGGATCAAGCGGTTCGGAAGAAATTTCCTTGCGTCCCAAAACCACATTGTTTGGAACTGTGCGTCCCGTGGGAAAATTATGCGTCTAGGACGCGGGACGCAGAGGTAATGAGATGGCTGAATCTCGAACCATTCTCAGAGTACTACTATTATTACTACTACCACTAATACTACGTTAATTAATACTTCACAATAATAATAATAATAATATTCATTCATTCATTCATCTTCCGTACCGCTTGATCCTCACTAGGGTCGCGAGGGGTGCTGGAGCCCATCCCAGCCGTCTCCGGGCAGTAGGCGGGGGACACCCTGAATCGGTTGCCAGCCAATCGCAGGGCACACATAGACGAACAACCATCCACGCTCACACTCACACCTGGGGACAATTATAGAGTGTTCAATCAGCCTGCCATGCATATTTTTGGGATGTGGGAGGAAACCGGAGCACCCGGAGAAAACCCACGCAGGCCCGGGGAGAACATGCAAACTCCACACAGGGAGGCCGGAGCTGGAATCGAACCCGGTACCTCTGCACTGTGAAGCCGCCGTGCTAACCACTGGACTACCGGGCCGCCATAATAATAATAATAATAATAATTAATTAAATCAACCATGATTTTAAACTATGTATTATCAATATTCATTATTCCAAACATGAGAAAGCATTCAGCAAACATAACTGGAATCGAGCAAAAGGACTCCAAATCCCCAAATCCAAACCCGGAAGTGAAGTGCCGACATTATTGACTCCAGCTGTAACATTTGCACATTGTCTCACAGTTGTCACTGGGTGGAACCACCGCACTACGGTTCACTTACATTACGAAATGTCCTTCCATACCTATTTGTCATGTCCTTGTTTATGATGATACTAATGCAGCGTGTCATACCGGAGACAAATTCCTTGTGTGTTCTACATACTTGGCCAATAAAGATGATTCTGATTCTGATTCTGACTTCAGTGTGCAATGTAATACCATGATAATGACCTATTGAACTCTTTCTGTTCAAAACACTTAAAATAGCTGCGGGTTTGCAGCGTATAGGACTTATTGTATAATATACTAACAGGAGGATAACATTGTACAAAAAGTGACACTTTGCACTAGCTACAGCAAAGTTTTTTTGGAAAAGCCTATTATCCATTTCACCTCTTCTGCTCAACTCCCTTTGTTATGGCTGCTGTTTCTACGCCACTAATGGGCATGGATTTGCTTTGTGCCTTTAGGCTGTGTGTGGATGATACAAACTCTTGGCCTGTCTCTTTTGCTACATACCCCTGCACAGGGCGCTATGCTTGCCAAACAAGCTCGCTACCAGCGATCCGTATGGCCTGCTCTCGAAGTTGCCTGACCTAAACACACCCACGTTCTCGGCAGCTGTGTCGAAGCACGGCGTGAAGCACCACATCACCACTGCAGGGCAGGCGGTCTATGCTCATGCTCTGCGCCTTGACACAAACAAGCTTGCTGTTGCCAAGGAAGACTTAGCTACCATAGAATGCCTCTGTTCACAATTCCTTTTTTCTGAAGGGACTTTCTGTTGATTGCCGAAAAACTTTTGCGCTAAAGGAAGACCAAGTCAGTGTTTCTTCAGTGTAGATTGCGGCTTTTTTGAGTGACTTGGTTCATAGCTGTAGCAGCAGTTCGGTAGGTAGTCAGAGTCGAAGCTTGCTCGAAACTTGGGGGAGAGGCTTGAAGCGCAAGCTTGCTTCGTTGGTCGAGTTGGTATCTGAATAATCATTTAATTGTGAAGATTCAGACTGATGTTTTTCAACTCTGGCTGCATTGTTTGTTTATCCATTAAAAACACATTTGTACTGATGCATTCAAGTCAACTTTGTATAATATTGTATAATTGTATAAATGTTACAACTTAACTGCAATTGTCCCTGAGTGCATTACAATGAGCGAGCTTGGCTAACATCTAACTGATAAAACATTAAGAAAAACAATCTCAACGTAATATTGCTTAACAGACACACAATCAACATGATGTACGTTCATTGAGTCCAATGATAAAGAAGGCTGTGTAATCACCAAGATAATTTGAGCTCTCTCCAAAAAAACTACTTCCTCACCTCCAAAAAAGAAATTTCCCAAAATGTTTCCTGTGTCTATTTTTTCACATGTGGACTAAGGAATGAGCTAAGCATGTGAAAGTTTTAGCGAGAACTTTTTAAAATTTAGCTAAGGTGCGCGCCAACCCCTTGCCGTCGTCGAAGCATGGCATCCCTGGAGATAGCACCGTCAACAGGGACATATTGCTTCAACAACGGCAGTGCGGGGTGGGTGGGGGGGGGGGGGGGGGGGGTTGGTTCGCAGCCTCTACCGGGTCGGGGAGCCTTACTTTGAAAGTTCCCCAATCCGATTAGCTGTTTTTCAGACACGTCACAAGGAAGTAGTGACAGCTCGGATGAGGGCTAAAGTGACAGCCGAAACTGCCACTGAGGTAAGTTTCTTCCCTCACAAAAAAAAAAAAAAGACCAACCATTGTCTAACAAAAAAGAAACCTCAGATGCCATCAAAAGGTCCAGGTTGTCAATCGTAAAAGGTGAACCTGTTCAACATTAATGAATACAAATCTTTAAGTGGGCAGCCAACACAGAGTTCAGCCGGGCCACTGAATGTAATCGTGATGTGAAATGGACAGCAAGTTAGAGAGCCTGACAACTTCCTGATCGGAGTGGGCCACTCGTGGAGAGATTACGTGGGTGTGGTGCTGTCCGCATTGCTCCACTGAACACACATTCACATGTTTCACACACAACTAGACTTCCAGTATGCCGCCCCCTTTCTTGAACTGCACTGACAAATATCGAAAGGTGTCAAATTAAAACCGTGTAATTCAAGGCTTTTTAGAAGCTATCGTGTTCTACTCAAGTGTGGAGCATGCATGTGCACGCAGACACGCACATGACCTCTACTCTGATCATAATTAACCCTCTTAATTAAGAGAGGGGAATTTTGCTAACGAAGGGAGTGGATTTAATTAGCCCAGTCCTCACACCGGCAGCCGTGCACGCTGCACAACATCCCAGCCGCACCAACACGTGCACACAAAACAATTAAGCCTCTCTTACTGTGGCTAATGGCTGCAGTGACTCAGAGCCTTTTCTCATTAAGACTATCAATATTATGCTGATTATATGCATTCGACAGTCTCCAGGGTTTCTGAGCTTTCTCGTTTTATCTGCTGTAAACGATGTTGAAATAGTTTGGCTGAAGATGCTAGAAGACTTTGCCTTGTTTTTAAGGCAGCAGCTCTGTTATCATGGTGCCCATGTGTCTCTGCCTGGGAGGACGCTGAACTGCAATGGGCTTTATGGGCTGAGGTGATAAAATGACTCCAGCGCAGTCGCACTGTGTTACTCTGTGCTCAGGTGTGTGTTTTCCTCACACAGAGGAAGTTAAAGTAGACAGGCGTCCGTCACATGCAGGAAAACAAAAGGCCTGTGCTTTGACCTTCAGTCTTTTCCTGTTGCAACTGACACTGCGGTCCCTCCCAGAAGAGGGAAGAGGAAAGCGGTGGCTGGACCTACAGGGCTGCTGCACCTCAGGAACCCCCACCCCTTACCGCCTTTTCACACATCCCTGTTGTGGACCACCACGCCCCCTCTGATCTTCAAAGTTTTCTACTTGACTCTATTGTTGGACTTGGTTTTCATGCTGGGGCGGTAGTAACAACCAATGGAGACGTTTCAATAGGACGGCACGCGGCCAGTATGTCCACTGATTGTTGAGTTTTCGACTTGTGCTCCATAATAGGTAATAAAGTGCTTCTTTGGAGGCCTTCACTCCCCTTGGCGTCAGCACAGCTATGCCAACAGCACTGTGCGGTGCCTCACTGACCCAAACACCAAACATGCCAGACAATAATTACAGACAATAATAACAAAATAACAAACAAATCAACAAACTGGGGAGGATCTGAACCAGCCAGTTTACACGGATGTGATATACTACAGAACAGATGTCTTGTTGGCCAGAAATAACACACACTCTGAATCACTCCCTCCCAAAATGAACCCACCACCTTCCTTTAAACCACCAGGAAGATAAACCACAACAAAAGGCACCTCTTCCGTTTATTTCTGCCTTAGATGTTTTTTTTCTGCAAACAATGGATGAAAATAATCGGATCTTTCCGTTTGATCCAGATTTTGTTTTTCCACATGCTAGAATGGGAACGTGCGAAATAACGTTTGATCTTAACACCCAGGTGCACGAGTCTGCTTGAAAGAGGAAGAAGTTCACAGACACAACTTCAGAGAATTCTCCTATATGGATCCCACATTTTTAACCTCCAGGTCGTGACCTTCAATCTTGACTGGCATTTTGAAAGTGGATGCGCATGCCCGACACAAATATACCCCTTTATCATTCAAAGTGTGTCAGCACTATCAGCATTGAATAAATAAATCTCCCCCTTATCTCACGGCACAAAACTGAATAAGCCCTCCCACTGGATCTTGATAAAGGAAGCTGTCACCGCATCTATTTTGGTTTGCATTTGCCTCATACAGAGACAAAATCCTGTTTTTTTCTCAACAATCCATCCTCTTGCTTTCAGTCCCTTACGAGTCCTTCCCTCCATGTGTGTGAGACCCATATTTTGTGTCCAGCCACAGCATCATCCTGTATACACGACCTTCCCTCCTGTCACACTTACCTGCTATGACATTTTGCACAAATGGGCCGGTTAGGAAGAAGGAAAATAAGGTTTTGAACAATCATCTCTTGTTAAACCCTTCTTTTAAAGAACTTGTATTACTGTATACTGATATCGAGACGAGGCAGCCAGCCACCCATTTTATGAACCACTTAACCTCTTCATCATTGAGTTGCTGAAATGCGAAGAAAAAAAAGAATAATTTCGAATAACTCACAAGGAAAAAAAAATGTACGGAAAATTTACTGATGAAAATCAGGCAATGCTTTGATGTTGGGCCAATGGAATTATTCAAAACACACACACACACAGT
>NC_067452.1:3204182-3304182 GCF_025434085.1 Hippocampus zosterae | reverse complement strand
CAAGCTCCTTTTGTTAGTCGTTTTTGATTTACCTCCTGGTCCTCATTGTGGACCAGCGCTTTATGTTCTCGCTTATTTCCGATTCGATTTGGACATTAAATTGTCTTTACATCGGAGACCTTGTTTTTGTCTACGTTTTTGGATCCCCCTCCCTAACTCGGTTTACCCGAGTTCGTAACAGGTGCTAGCATCCTAAACCTCGCTACCCTGCGGACACCAACATTCGCAAACAATGCATCATTGGATTGATATGATTTTTAAAAAATTAACAATCATTAATGACTGGCATGTTGTGATTATACCGTAACCAATCGCATAAGTCATTGGCCAGGGGAAGAACTAAACCCTGAGCTGGTTGCCAGCCAATCGCGGGGCACACATAGAGGAACAACCATCCACGCTCACACTCACACCTAGGGACAATTTAGAGTGTTCCATGAACCTGCCATGCATGTTTTGGGAATTGGGAGGAAACCGGAGTATCTGGAGACAACCCATGCAGGCATGGCGAGAACATGCAAAGTCCACATAGGAAGGCCAGAGACAGAATTGAACCCTCCACCTCCCTGCATGTGCGGTGAGGCGGACGCGCTAACCAGTCGACCACCATGCCGCCAAGGAAATCCATTAAAAAAAATATCAAACTGCATGTTGACAAGCCACAAAGCTTCTCGGAGAATGTCCTATGGACACACGAGACAAAACTGGAACAGTTTGGCAAGGCACATGCGGATCTGCTGTATTTTCACAGTTGCAAAAATGAATCATACTAAGAAACGAACACTGTCCCTACTGTGAAACATGGAGGATGCTAGTTAGGTCGTGGTGCTGTTTCGCAACATCACGCACAAGGTGGTTTCAATGTCAGGTCATTGGTCTTGCAACATCATGACCCAAAACACACAGCTAAAACCACCCAAAAATCGCTCATTCTATTGAACATCTGTGCATGGAGCTGAAACATGCTGTCTGGAGAAAGCACCCTTCAAACCTGAGATAAGTGGAACAGTTGCTCCAAATATCTTGTACGACCTGCTGAAATCTCATTGAATGTTACAAAAAAACGGTCCATTGCAGTAATTGCTTCAAAACATGCAACAAAATATAGACAATCATTTTTATCCTGCTGTGTTTCATGAGTTTGTTTTCCAACTAAATGGTTCATTTTCATAAAATATGTATTTATTATTACCATTATTTTATGACTTTTTTTCATTAATGGAGGTGTATTAATAAATGTGTCCATGTGTCTGTACAAGACAGACCGACAAGTAGCACTAACTCTGATCTGCCCGGCGTACCTCATCTTTAGCACTCCCGTGTCGCCGCTGCTTGCAGGTTTAATAGCACTTTTGTTTTAAAAGGAAATTCCTTTGAATCAATTCATACCACATTCTTTTACCTCATGTATTATCTCTGACCTACTCACACGCACGCACGCACACACACAAACACACACACACACACACACACACACTTTGCTAATGATTAACACACATGTGATTGTTGTTGCCAGTGAATTGGAGGTGTAGCTGTAATTTCAAACCAAATTGTTGTCCTGCCACCCAGAAAACAGCTTGGGACAGGCAATTAGACAGACAGTCTGAGGGCTGTGTGGGGGCTGGGAAGCAAGATAGTGTGAGTTGGAGCTGTGACTGTCTGTGACTGTTTGAGCACGTGCAAAAAGTGTGTGTATGAGAGCAGTGAGCACACATGAAGTGTGTTAGTGTGCCCAAAGTCTGTCTGTGAATGTGTGTGTGTGTGTGTGTGTGCGTGTGTGTGTGTGTGTGTGTGTGTGTGTGTGTGTGTGTGCGCGCGCGTCAGAGTGAGTGTGCACAAACTGTTATGTTATGGCGAATAGTCTTGAATTGACATCATCCCAAATAAAGACTGCCCTCGAAACAAAGGTTGCCCTGAGTTCAGTTCAGTAAGACGTTTGTGCTTTGTGCGTTTGTGCTCTTACTTGTAAGGGTCGTTGAGGTCCTTAGCACTACATGCTTCAGCGTGTCCGTTACACACACAGCGTCCACCAATGCTGATGTCCTTGATACTGTAATAGTACTGCATACGTGCACACACGCGCACACACACACACACACACACACACACACGCACACACACACACAACCCCCCAACAAAAGCACACTAAGTGAGAACCAACGATCCATTGCAGCAACAGCAACATACAAAGCTACATTCAAGTTGGACCAGTGGTGGTTCTAGTAAACTGTAATGTGGGGACCAGCTTGGGTCATGGGTTTTGCCAGATGGATATGTTCAACCTGCTTCTGGTTAACTTTTGATTATCACAAAACCAAGTGAGCCTGCAACAGGAGTGTATCATAAGAAAATGTAATTTGGTTATTTATAGACTGGGTTGTGGAAAGGTTGGGTTTTCCTTTGGTTATTACTTTTCGTGCATGGTTCATTATGTAGATAAAAAAAAAAAGGGCATCACGCTCAAAGCCGAATTACAATGAAACAGCTGCCGAGTCAGAACCAGTGTAACAGCCGGTTGTTCACTGAAGTCTTGCTGGTGTTGGCGAACGTAGCAAATGTTGTTTATTCATCAGGGTTCGTTCAAGGCTGCAAAAGGTGAGGCTTTGAGACCATTAAAACCAACCCTGACAATGAATGAATAAATAAATCAATCTATCAATCAATCAATCAATCAATCCAAGCCGAGAGTCCCACAAAAAGAGAGCCAGAAGACGAGAGGAATTGGTTTTCAGTGAAAAAAAAGCATGAAAGAGAGACAGATGAAGATCTTAATCGTGAGGCGCCTTAGAATGAGAACTAAGGTGAGTGTTCAACACAGAGAAAATACAAGGTGCAATATGTGTATCCACCCGCAGATTTGTGATGTGTGTGCTTCTTGTGTTGTTTAACATGTTTTTTAATGAATATTCAATTAACATTTAACAGGAAAGATACATACAACAGAGCAACAAAAATGGGAAAATGCTATTTCTATAAGACATTTTGCTGGTGCTCATTAAAAGTCTGGCTTTAGACAAGTCAAGACAGCTTCATTTCATACACAAAGTAACTCAATGTCCTTCACAAGATTAAAATTGCCAGATGCTGAGCTTGCTTGGAGCATCTTTTAGGAAAACTTTGAGAAAAATGTTACTTATTAACATGCTCCTAAATGGAAATTCTGCCAGCGATTGGTCATTTTTTAGACTATTAAGAAACAAATACCCTTCTCGTAATAAGAATTACTTATCTGTCACAACTGAGAACGTTAATAATACATGGAAAGTGATCAAGTCTTTATCTGTAAACAAAAGCCCCCAGGTTTTTCTTACTTTTGTTTTAAAGGACTCAGCCCCAATTTATGATTGGTTGTGACATCTGGTTCTTTGTTTGACTCGGCAGGAGCTGCCCCTGTGCCACAAACTCTCAAATATGAAACATTGACACAGAGGTCAATGTTTTCAGAATTCCCTTTGCGACAAGAAAAGTACAGGGCACTGTCTGTCAACCGTTTTGTGACCTTGACAAACCCTGACCACAACGCAACATTCGCTACCTTCGCAAACCCTTATGAATGTCAATAGGACTTGTGCTTTACATTGGAGCACGGTAGACACTAAGAAATGATCAGTTTGGCAAAATACATAATGTCTGCATCTGAACTCTCCATTCATCCATCCATCCATCCATCATCTACCGCTTATCCGGGGCCGGGTCGCGGGGGCAACAGCTTTAGCAGGGAAGCCCAGACTTCCCTCTCCCTAGCTACTTCTTCCAGCTCTCCCCGGGGATCCCGAGTCGTTCCCAGGCAAGCTGGGTGACAGTCTCTCCAGCGTGTCCTGGGTCTTCCTCGGGGTCTCCTCCCGGTGGGACATGACCGGAACACCTCACCGGGGAGGCGCTCAGGAGGCATCCGAATCAGATGCCCAAGCCACCTCATCTGGCTCCTCTCGATGTGGAGGAGAAGCGGCTCGACTCTGAGCCCCTCCCGGATGACTGAGCTTCTCACCTTATCTCTAAGGGAGAGCCCGGACACCCTGCGGAGAAAACTCATTTCAGCCGGTTGTATCCGGGATCTCGTTCTTTCGGTCACGACCCATAGCTCGTGACCATAGGTGAGGGTTGGGACGTAGATCGTCCGGTAAATTGAGAGCTTCGCCCTTTGGCTCAGCTCCTTCTTCACCACGACAGACCGATACAATGTCCGCATCACAGCAGACGCTGCACCGATCCGCCTGTCGATCTCCCGCTCCCTCCTACCCCCACTCGTGAACAAGACCCCAAGATACTTGAACTCCTCCACTTGGGGTAAGATCTCCTCCCCGACCCGGAGGGGGCACTCCACCCTTTTCCGACTGAGGACCATGGTTTCAGATTTGTAGGTGCTGATTTTCATCCCAACCGCTTCACACTCGGCTGCGAAACGCTTCAGTGAGAGTTGGAGAGCCCCGTTTGAAGGAGCCAACAGCACCACATCATCTGCAAAAAGCAGGGATGCAATACTGAGGCCCCCAAAACGGACCCCCTCAACGCTTCGGCTGCGCCTAGAAATTCTGTCCATAAAGGTTATGAACAGAATCGGCGACAAAGGGCAGCCTTGGCGGAGTCCTACCCCCACTGGAAACGATTCCGACTTACTGCCGGCAATGCGAACCAAACTCTGACATCGGTGGTATAGTGACCGAACAGCCCGTATCAGGGGGTTCGGTACCCCATACCCACGAAGCACCCCCCACAGAACTCCCCGAGGGACACGGTCAAACGCCTTCTCCAAGTCCACAAAACACATGTAGACTGGTTGGGCGAATTCCCACATACCTTCAAGGACCCTGCTAAGGGTGTAGAGCTGGTCCACTGTTCCACGGCCGGGACGAAAACCACACTGCTCCTCCTCAATCTGAGGCTCGACTTCCTGACGGACCCTCCTCTCCAGCACCCCTGAATAGACCTTACCAGGGAGGCTGAGGAGTGTGATCCCTCTGTAGTTGGAACACACCCTCCGGTCCCCCCTTTTAAAAAGAGGGACTACCACCCCGGTCTGCCAATCCAGAGGCACTCTCCCTGTTGACCACGCGATGTTGCAGAGGCGTGTCAACCAGGACAGCACCACAACATCCAGAGCCTTGAGGAACTCCGGGCGGATCTCATCCACCCTTGGGGCCTTGCCACCGAGGAGCTTTTTAACCACATCGGTGACTTCAACCACAGAGATAGGAGAGCCCACCTCAGAGTCCCCGGGCTCTGCTTCCTCCAAGGAAGACGTGTTGGTGGAGTTGAGGAGGTCTTCGAAGTATCACCGGTTCACAACGTCCCTAGTCGAAGTCAGCAGCGTCCCATCCCCACTGTACACAGTGTTAGTGGTGCACTGCTTCCCCCTCCTGAGACGTCGGATGGTGGACCAGAATTTCCTCAAAGCCGTCCGGAAGTCGGCTTCCACGGCCTCACCGAACTCTTCCCACGCTCGGGTTTTTGCCTCCGCGACCACCGAAGCCGCAGTCCGCTTGGCCAGTCGATATCCGTCAGCTGCCTCTGGGGTCCCACAGGCCATAAAGGCTCGATAGGACTCTTTCTTCAGCTTGACTGCATCGCTTACTGCTGGTGTCCACCAGCGAGTACGGGGATTGCCGCCACGACAGGCACCAACCACCTTACGGCCACAACTCAGATTGGCCGCCTCAACAATAGAGGCACGGAACATGGTCCACTCGGGCTCAATGTCCCCCACCTCCCCCGGAACATGGGAAAAGCTCTGTCGGAGGTGGGAGTTGAAACTCCTTCTGACAGGGGATTCCGCCAGACGATCCCAACAAACCCTCACTATACGTTTGGGTCTGCCAGGACGGACCGGCATCTTCCCCCACCATCGGAGCCTACTCACCACCAGGTGGTGATCAGTTGACAGCTCCGCCCCTCTCTTCACCCGAGTGTCCAGAACATGCGGCCGCAAATCCGATGATACAACTACAAAGTCGATCATCGAACTGCGGCCAAGGGTGTCCTGGTGCCTTATGTATGCCAAGCCTTATCTTTGAACAAGGTGTTTGTTATGGACAATCCGTGACGAGCACAGAAGTCCAATAACAAAACACCACTCGGGTTCTGATCGGGGGGGGCCGTTCCTCCCAATCACGCCCCTCCAGGTATCACTGTCATTGCCCACGTGAGCATTGAAGTCCCCCAGCAGAACAGGAGTACTCTCCAGCACACCCTCCAAGGACTCCAAAAAGGGTGGGGTATGCTGAGCGGCTGTTTGGTGCATATGCACAAACAACAGTCAGGACCCGTCCACCCACCCGAAGGCGGAGGGAGGCAACCCTCTCGTCTACTGGTGTGAACCCCAATGTACAGGCACTGAGCCGGGGGGCAATGAGTATGCCCACACCTGCTCTACGCCTCTCGCCGTGAGCAACTCCAGAGTGGAAGAGAGTCCAACCCCTCTCGAGAGAACTGGTACCAGAACCCAGGCTGTGTGTGGAGGCAAGTCCGACTATATCTAGTCGGAAATTCTCTGCCTCACACACCAGCTCGGGCTCCTTCCCTGCCAGAGAGGTGACATTCCATGTCCCAAGAGCTAGCTTCTGCAGCAGAGGATCGGACCGCCAGGGTCCCCGCCTTTGGCTGCCGCCCAGCTCACATTTCACCCGACCCCTTTGGCCCCTCTCATGGGTGGTGAGCCCATGGGAAGGGGGACCCACGTTGCCTCTTCGGGCTGTGCCCGAAGCATCTGAACTCTGCGCCTTTCAAATCGCGTGACAGAGGTGAATGAGAGCGAGGATGCTCAAGACGGAGCAAAGTTTAATCAAGACGCAGCGGTCCAACAATTTTGATTATTTTAGCAAGGAAGACAAAAGGAAAATACACAGTAACTAAACCATAATCGTAACCCGCCATATCACAGCCTTTGAAGACTGCTGACATTATTTAAGGGTTATGGTTATTCATCATGTACAACAACCCCGACCCTAGCTACTGTAGGGAAGCTTTTCTCCATAGTCAGTGACATCCTCAGGCTGAAGAGGGCCAGGCTGGACAGCACCAACTACCAAAAGCTGGTGGTCATCAAGGGAAGTTTACACTGTATGTATTTTTTGTGTGTCAAGTTGTTGATAGTCTCTCTCTCTCTCTCTCTCTCTCTCTCTCTCTCTCTCTCTCTCTCTCTCTCTCTCTCTCTCTCTCTCTCTCTCTCTCTCTCTCTCTCTCTCTCTCTCTCTCTCTCTCTCTCTCTCTCTCTCTCTCTCTCTCTCTCTCTCTCTCCCCAATTGTGCTATGGAACAGCTTTTTGTAGACAAGAGACTTGGATTTGGATCTTGTGAGAGTGCTATGGTGTATTTGAGTGCATTTGTGTGACTTTAAACAAAATCTACCATCAAGTGAACATTCAGATTGCTAGGTAAGCTCTCAGTCGCTAGCCGCGAGTGACTGGTGTCCATACCCGGCGTGTGACAGTGGGATCTCGCAAGGCTTTCCCCATCAAATGTCCAAGTAGAGTGTTGGTGCGCAGGAAGCGCAGGCGGATGTTGGTGGCATTGGTGAAGTCCCGCAGCACGGGGGAGTAGGAGAAGTTCATCGCTCCAGGACGGCCGTTCACCAGCGACACCACAATCTGCGAAGTAATAAATACATTGAAGAAAGTAAAGGGAAATAAATACACATTAAGATGCAAAATTAAACTAATAGAAGCAAGCTTTTCAACCTTCCAATAGATTGCTCCACAATGTTGTGTTAGTAATGCTATGGGATGCTGCCACGACCATGTGCTCAAGCTCTTTGCCAAGTTATTAGTCATTAGTGGTGGGACAAAATAGCAATATGATGACATCCTTCTCAAGTGCTTGGGTGTATTCATTCTGCTGCATCGATATTGTCACATACTACATGTCATGACAGATTTCCAATCTCGGCAGTGGGTTTTTAGCAAATCTCCTGTTAGCTTCCTAATCCATTCACAATAGCGGGAAAATACACAAGCACAAAAACACAAGCACATCAACTGTCAGAAAAATGAGCAAGTAAAGTTAGTTCCAGAAGATGGTGGATGGCGCAACTGAGCATTGCTGTGTGCCAATTTGCACCGGTTCTTGTCGTTCTGATAAAGTAAAGTTTCTTTTAATTTGGGCATGCCAAGACGTTTGGGTGCGTATTCAGAGCCCGCAAACGCCTGTGCGCAAAGGTGTCGGCCGTTTTGGGCGGAGGGCTTTTGAAGTCCACAGTTATCACTTAGAAGCAGGGGGGCGAACAGATGGAAGAAGGCTAGACTCGGTTCTGAAAATGGATGGATGGATGGAGGGATGGTGCCTTGAATAATACCGGCTCATGTGATGTATTTTTATACAAAGGAAATTTGCTTTTGTGCCTGTTGAAAATTAAAGTTTACTGACAGAGCCATAAGAAAATGTTGCTTTATTTATCTGATCATATTGGAATGTATTGTAATTATGTATGTATGTGGTGTGTAATGTATGTTTTTCTTTTCCTTTTTACAAATTTTGCTTGCTTTCACATTTGTCAATTTGTAGTTGTATTGTGATTTATATGTTCAAGAAAAACAAACAAACAAACAAACAAGGAAAGGTTGTGGGGGATTCGAGTTTGCAGTGTTTCGAGATGATATTGATGTGTATGGGATACAACATTTGATTATTACTGTATATGAACACCAACCGGTTCAGTGTATACCCCGCCGACTGCCCAAAGACAGTTGGGATAGGCTCCAACACTCATGCGGGCAAGGTCGGAGGACATATTAATTACCGCATTGTCCGTGCATGTATAGCCAGCAAATGGCATAGCAGACATGGCGTGGTCTGCTGCATTTCCAGATATAGTTTGCTGCTTGAACATTGTAGAGCTCTTCAAGTCATAAAGGTAGAAGTTGAGCTCAAATTACAATAGTACATGGACCGACACACAAAAACATAAATGTATTCTTTGCGGTAGTGGCTAAAAATGTTTTTTTTCATCTGCTGTCACTTTAATGTCTGTCTGTCTCGGTCTCAATTTTCAGGGTTGCCCACAACCTCACCACGTCTATGAATCTAGCGACAAAATAATCACATTCTCACGCTTGACCTCTTGTGAATTCTAGTAGGGCCGTACCATAAATATCAGACCTGTATGGTTGAAATGACCATTTGCCTTGGTGGAAGTCTTTTGCTTGATCTGAAAAATGTTTACTGAGCTCAATGAATGAATAAATATGTCACCTCTCCATTTTCCAAAGGAACAATTCGGGAATATTCGGTGGTGCAAACGATGTCGTTGTCGTTGTAGATCCTCTCGATGGTTTGCTGTCCAAAGCGCTCGATGCAGTCTCGCTTGGAGGCTACACAAACACACGCAAACACACGCACACACGCGCACGCACGCACACGCACGCACGCGCACGCACGCGCACGCACACGCACACGCACACACACATACACACACATACACACACGCGCACACGCACACGCACACACACGAACAAACACTTTTAATTGAAATGTATGTTGTTTTTCCAGAATATTTCTTCCCTTTATACCTTCAACACATTTAGTTTATTTTTTAAATTTTTGTCTGCCTTTCAATGCATATGTATAATGAGGTGAGAACGACACTCTGGGTTTTCTGATCATTCACTTCCGATGTCAACATGGCGTTTTCTTGTCTCTGTGCAATTAATTAATAAGGTTACTCTAATTTTATCAATGGTACTGCTTTGGGTTATTGTCTTTGGCAAATGTGCATAATTACAGCACTGCTGGAGATGCATCGCTGGAAACATTGCACATTACAGTGTATAATATACACTGTAATGTGGAAAATGGATGGATATACAGTGTATATCCTTCCATTTTCTAATCCACTTATCATGAGGGTCGTGGATGTGCTGGAGCCTATCCCAGCTGTTTTTGGATTGTAGGCGCGGCATACCACGAAAAGGTTGCCAGCCAATCGCAGGGGACACAGAGACGAACACCCACCCGCGCTCACACTCACACCTAGGTACAATTTGGAGTGTTCAATCAGCCTGCCATTCATGGTTTTGTAATGTGGGGGGGAAACCGGAGTACCCAGAGAAAACCCATGCAAATTCCACACAGGGACGCAACATTTAAGCTGGAATCGAACCCATGACCTCTGCACTGTGAGGCAGTCCACCGTGTCTCCTTCAAAGGGTACACTTTGAAAATTAGTTTCAGTCGCAAATATTTTAAATAGCATAATTACTTTTGGAAGTTTTATTTTATTTTGTCCATATCCATGTCATAGTTTTCTTCTTTTCATTGTTACTATTATTTATTCTTACATGTACCACTTATATTGCGGTACATTTTTCAACCATGTCACTCAGTCCTATATAGTAGTTCACTGTTTAGTTTGTTGCCATTTGTCCAATAAAATCACTGAGAGTGCAACCGGTGGCTGTGCCTGTTCTTGACCACCCCAGCGGGATTATAATTCGTTCTCATCCGTGCTCATCTTGGTTGACATCTGCTCTGATCAATAGTCATCATCAATAGGACTTACAGGAGAAGTACTGCCATGGCTGGTACGTCTGACCGAAGTCCACCGACCTTTCCAGAACCCACAGGTCTGGACGCGGAGAGTTGGCGAACTTGATGAGCACGTAGGCCACATGGAAGAGCTGCATAGACACAAATCAAGAACGTTATCAGTGACATCATCCTCATCCTGACAAGCATGCCAATGGGCTGCAGATGCTCCACCCACACGTCGTCGTTGAGATGTCATCGGGCACAAGTGACATGTGACATAAGAAGCAATATTCCTTCCATGTTTAACGAAACATTTAATTTCTTAGACATGTCAACTTGTGCACCAAATTTTGTCGATCGGTGACACTATTAGGGGGTTCTTTTTTTTTCTAGCTGTTGAAGTGGTACTAGAATGGATTTTCGTTCTTTGAGTTGTGGAAACCTGAAATCCCTTTTCACTTGTATACCAAATATTGCATCATTTAACTTTTTGGGCATGTTGAGGCTCAAAAAGGGCTATTCATACAGTATATGTTATTTAATTATCCATTTTCTATAGGCTATTAATACAATATATGTTATTTAATCATCCATTTTCTATAACGCTTATCGTGTTCAAACTCGCTGGGATCATTTGCCTAATTTTGCCCACTTCAGCCGACTATACCTTGACTCTGCACTTCACGTTAGCCATTAACATTAGCTTCTCCATCTTATCATGTTCTTTCTTCTTCTGACGACACTCACGCATGCGGAGAAGAGGTCGGCCAATCAGTGAAGTGCGGAGAAGAGGTTGGCCAATCAGTGAAGCGCGTCCGTGCACATATATGTAAATATATGAAGAGAGGTGGGCGTGAGTGAGGACAGGCACGCAGGGGGTGGGTCCGGCAATGAGTGAAGGGTGGGCGTGTAAGTGGACGCTAAAGGCACGCCTCGAGCAGGTACCAGCACCTGTATAAAATGTGAGTATGTGCATTATTGCAAAACAACTTCGGTTTTGGTTTCCAAGAACCCCCGAAAATGAATTCCAACCGCTGGACATCGGCATCAACCGGCCGTTCAAAGTGAAGTTGCGAGCGGCATGGGAAAAATGCATAATCGATGGCGAACACAGCTTCACGAAGAGTGGGAGGCAGCGCCACAATCTGTGAATGGATTGTGGCTGCTTGGACGAACGTATCTGCTAGTACAGTTGTTCGAGCTTTTGGCAAAGCCGGCATCATTTCTGTAGAGCCACATGACGACGAGAGTGACTCTGACAACGAGAGGGAACCCGGCGGTTTGGATGGATTACCGATACTTGCACAATTGTTCAATTCGGACACAGAAGATGACGACTTTGCTGGCTTTCTGAGTGATGATTGAGCAAAAAACGTGAATAACTTGTAAATAAAATACACCCGAACGCAGTTCTGCTTTCGTTGCCTTTTTAAAAACGTGTTTTAGCTTTGAGCTTCAGTGTATGCTTCAAGCTAACGTGTTAGCGAACGTGTTAGCATGCATGCATGCCGTATGTTTAAGCGTATGTTTTACCACTGCAAAACTGCGCCCATTAGTACAGTGCGTCCTGTGTATGTGTAAAATACAGAAATGTCACCCATTAATGAGACTGCGCCCAACCGTACGGTGCGTCGAATAGTCGTGAAAATACGGTACCTTGGAGCTGGTTACAGTGGCATGTTGCTGATTGGTAAGCTTGGGGCTAATAGCCCTCAAAAAACAAAACAAAACAAAACAAAAGAAAAATGCAGCTCTGCCAAACACAAAATCACGTTGGAGATCGCAATTTCAATCCCAAAGCAATATATCATTCAGCACTATGCTGCACTTCAGTGAATGGGTGCAATCCAAGAAATGGGCTTAAAAAAGTGAACACAACATCCTGCATGAAAAAACAAATAGTGTTAATTGACTTAAATGGCTATGAATGTGTGAAATTAAACATTCGGGCTCAATTACAGTATTAACCTGACGCCTGTGTCAAAGATGGGCTTAAGCCTTCTATGCAATAAAGATGGCTGAGAGGATGCACAGCAGCACCATCTGACAGTTTTTTTTCCCCCCCAAGTACCGGTTATTATGAATTGTGGTAGCACATTGTTTTTGACCCCTACATTTCACTACTGTAGAAGTCCCGTTATTTCAAGCAACACTTGTGTATCTTAGGGCAGGGCGCGGTCTCACTGAGCTCAGTCAAGTACAAAACTTTCTGCTGCAAAACTAATATAAATCATTTTAGAAGTAAATTTGCAATGCCCGGAACCATGTTTTAGCCACTTCTGTGTTCGTCACACGGACATTTACAAAGGCCGGACTAAATCACTCAATCGGTTATGAGCAGTTTGTTGAGGTGACGAGGGGACAGATGTAACACTGGATAATGCCGCAATTGCTCGGAAGGAGGCTTTGACAGAGGGCGATGTTCATATGTGAGAATATTGATGAATGTTTATCGGTACTTGTCAAAAAATTTCATCTGTTAAATCTGGGATTAGTGTTTCTTTGGATCGTCATCCCTCCACCTGTCAGTGCCCCCTGCCCACCTCAGCACCATGGGAGCCAGAGCCTTCAGTCGCGCTGCTTCAAAGCTCTGGAACAATCTACCTCCGGACCTCCAAAACTGTACACCTCTCTCCACTTTCAAGTCCCTTCCAAAAACACACCTGTTCAGGACTGCCTACAACACATTATTCTCTTATTTCCTCTGTTTTGTGATTTTATGTCCTGTTTTCAAACAATATTTCTCTTATTTATTTTTACATTGTATTGTCTGTCTCCTCGGGAGGCATGAAAGGCGCTTTTAAATAAAATGTATTATTACTTTCGAAAGTACCTTTACAAAAAATGTCCTTTTATTAGTTTTTACCATATTTTCTGCACGATGAGGCATATCATCAATGAATGGCCTCTTTTAAAACTGTTTTCATTCATAGAGTGCACTGCATTATCAGGCGCAAAGAATAGAAGCTACAATAGTGGCTGAAGTTGTGCTATACATCCACTAGATGGAGCTACGCTAAAGGAAATATACTACAATGAAATAAAGCTTTACCGTATTTTCACGACCATTCGGCGCACCGTATGGTTGGGCGCAGTCTCATTAATGGGTGCTATTTCTGCATTTTACACATAGACAAAACGCACTGTATTATTGGCCGCAGTTTTAAAGTGGTAAAACATACGCCAGCTTATAAACATACGGCATGCATGCGCGCACGCTAAAAACACGTTAGCTTGAAGCATACGGTAGCATGCCAAGACATGCAGATACAACCTAAAAAGACGTTTTTAAAAAGGCAACGGAAGCAAAACTAAGTTCCGTTGTATTTTATTTAGCCATCGTACAATGTACTCACGTTTTTCGATCAATCATCACCCAGGAATCCAAAGTCCTCATCCTATGTATCAGAATTGAACAATTGTGCAAGTACCGGTAATCCATCAAAAAGCCGTGTTCCCTCTCGTTGTCCTAGTCACTCTCATTGCCATGTGGCTTCACAGAAATGATGCCGGCTTTGCCAAAAACTCGAACAACAGTGCAAGCAGACACGTTCGTCCAAGCAGCCACAATCCATTCGCAAATTGTGGCGTAACTCGCCCAGCGCTGCCTCTCACTCTTTGTAAAGTTGTGTTTGCCATCGATCATCCATTGTTCCCATGTCGTTCGCAACTTTACTTTGAACACCCGGTCACAACTTTACTTTGAACGTCCGGTTGATGCCGATGTCCAGCGGTTGGAGTTGTTTAGTCAAGCCTCCGGGAATAACGGCAAGCATAGTTTATTTGCTTGACTTGGTTTTTCACCGCTACTGTGAGATGGGCATGCATGCCAAAAGCATAACCGATGGCTTGAACTTTGAACTGAGCTTCGTAGGCGTGTCTCTTTGTAGAATTTATTTTCGGGGGTTCTTAGAAACCAAAACCGAAGTTGTTTTGCAACAATGGACATAGCCACACTCTATACAGGTGTTGGTAGCTGCTTCGGGCGTCCCTTTAGCGTCCACTTACGCGCCCAAACCTTCACTCATTGGGGGACTTCTCCCCCGCATGCCTGTCTTCTCTCACGTCTGCCTTCTCTCTCTCTCTCTCTCGCTCTCTCCATATATGTATATATACACGCCCACCCTTCACTGATTGGCTGACTTCTTTGCCGCATGCCTGTCCACAGTCACTTCCGCCTTTTCTCTATATAAACAGCGTGTCGGCTGTCAGTCAGGTTTTGGAACTCAGCGCATACACAAGACGCTCCACATCATAAGGCGTCCTGTCCATTTTGGAGAAAATTTAAGACTTTTAATGGCACTTTATAGTCATGAAAATACGGTAGTCCTACCCCGTGTTATGTGTTTATATCTAATAAATCATTTTTATATCAATCAGAAAAGAAAAAAGTAAGAAGTCTCCATTAAGGCTCATACTTTACCCTTAACCGTGATATTTTTACAACTTTTGGTTTGTATCGGGATTATATACATCCACACCCTGGCACTCTTGTGTCAATTTTCTCTTGTATTCATAATGGATATTTCAATACCTTTCTCTATTTATCAACTTAGTTCTTATTTATCATTACATTTAATGTTTAGAATTTATCATTTTAACTCTGATTGATGTAGGTTGTTTGTACTATTTTTTTTAATTTGTTTTTGAACTCAGCAAGCGATTTACTCATTTTCAGGTCCGTTTCGAAATTATTCCACAGATTAACACCTTTGATAGATACACTTCTTTGCTTGATGTTTGTTCTTGTTTTGAGTTTTTTGAATAAGTTGCTACCTCTTAAATCATAGCTGCTTTCTCAAATTTCGAAAAACTTCAGAATGTTTTTGCAGAGCAGGTTATTGTGTGCTTTTACATTGGGCAATTTTAAAGTCAACCAGGTCCTAAAATTTCATCGTATTTAATTTGATAAATAGTGGATTTGTGGGTTTTGTATATTTTGATCTATTAATAAATCGAATTGCTTTTTTGTAGTTTTAGAATTGCGAGTGTTTGTTTTGCAGGCATTTCCCCATATTTCCACACAGTAGGTCATATATGGTAATAATAATGAAGAATATAATGTGTAGAAAGATCTCTTAATTAGCACTTCCTTGGTTTTGTAGAGGATCCCTATGATTTTGGCTATTTTTGTTTTTACGTTATCGATATGTGGCTTCCAACATAGTTTTGACTCTATTACTAATCTGAGAAACTTGGTTTCATACGCTCTTTCTATCTCAATTGAGTTTACCATAATTTTAGTTTGGTGTTTGATTGGTCTTGTGCCAAAAACAATTAACTTTTTTTTCAGGTTAAGTGACAATTTATTTCTGTTGAACCAGTTTTTTAATTTGTTTAATTTGTTTTCTACGGTTGTCAGGAGCAGTTTCAGATTTATTCCAGAACCGTAGAAAGTTGTATCATCAGCAAATAGGACACATTTAAATTGTTTTGAAACCTTGCAGATATCATTTATATATAAGATGAATAGTTTTGGACCAAGCACTGACCCCTGAGGAACTCCATGAGTGATTTTCAGTTGATTTGCCTTTTTATTGTTGAGCTGCACGTACTGATATCTGTTTTCTAAAATAACTTTTTATCCATTTATAAGATGCACCTCTAATACCATATCTTTCTAGTTTTTTCAATAATATACTGTGATCTATTGTGTCAAAAGCTTTTTTTAGATCTAGGAAAACCCCAACAGTAAATTCTTTGTTGTCTATACGAGTGGCTATTGCTTCCATAAACTTCATAATTGCTATTGAGGTGGTCCGTTTTTCCCTGAAGCCATATTGACTCTCACTTAACAGAATCGGTGACAAAGGGCAGCCTTGGTGGAGTCCCACCCTCACTGCAAACGATTCTGACTTATTGCCGGCAATGCGAACCAAACTCTGACAACGGCAGTATAGGGAACGAACAGCCCGTATCAGGGAGCTCGGTACCACATACTCCTGAAGCACCCACCACAGAACTCCCCGAGGGACACGGTCAAACG
This sequence comes from Hippocampus zosterae, assembly GCF_025434085.1. Taxonomy (NCBI): domain Eukaryota; kingdom Metazoa; phylum Chordata; class Actinopteri; order Syngnathiformes; family Syngnathidae; genus Hippocampus; species Hippocampus zosterae. Next base: position 3,287,739 of record NC_067452.1, on the reverse strand, counting down.
CCTTCTCCAAGTCCACAAACCACATGTGGACTGGTTGGGCGAGTTCCCACGTACCCTCGAGGACCCTGCTAAGGGTGTAGAGCTGGTCCACAGTTCCACGGCCGGGACGAAAACCACACTGGTCAACCTCAATCTGAGGCTCGACTTCCTGACGGACCCTCCTCTCCAACACCCTTGAATAGACCTTACCAGGGAGGCTGAGGAGTGTGATCCTTCTGTAATTGGAACACACCCTCCGGTCCCCCTTTTTAAAAAGAGGGACCACCACCCCGGTCTGCCAATGCAGAGGCACTCTCCCCGATGACCATGCGATGTTGCAAAGGCGTCACAACCAGCCCCACAGCATCCAGAGCCTTGAGGAACTCCGGGCAGATCTCATCCACCCCTGGGGCCTTGCCACCGAGGAGATTTTTAACCAAATCGGTGACTTCAGCCACAGAGATAGGAGAACCCACCTCAGGGTCCTCAGACTCTGCTTCCTCCAAGGAAGGCGTGTTGGTGGGAGTTGAGGAGGTCTTCGAAGTACTCTGCCCACTGGTTCACAATGTCTCGAGTCGAAGTCAGCAGCGCCTCATCCCCACCATACACACTGTTAGTGGTGCACTGCTTCCCCTTCCAGAGACGTCGGATGGTGGACCAGAATTTCCTCGAAGCCGTGCGTAAGTCGGCTTACATGGCCTCACCGAACTCTTCCCACGCCAGGCCTCTTTTGCCTCGGCGACCACCGAAGCTGCTTCCGCTTAGCCAGTCGATACCCGTCAGTTGCCTCTTGGGTCCCACAGGCCGTAAAGGCCCGATAGGACTCCTTCTGCAGCTTGACGGCATCCCTTACTGCTGGTGTCCACCAGCGAGTACGGAGATTGCCGTCACGACAGGCACCAACCACCTTATGGCCCCACTCAGATTGGCCGGCTCAACAATAGAGGCGTGGAACATGGTCCATTCGGACTCAATGTCCCCCGCATCTCCTGGGACATGGGAAAAGCTCTGCCGGAGGTGGGAGTTGAAACTCTTTCTGACAGGGGATTCCGCCAGACGCTCCCAACAAACCCTCATAATACGTTTGGGTCTGCCAGGATGGACCGGCATATTCCCCCACAATCGGAGCCTACTCACCACCAGGTAGTGATCAGTTGACAGCTCCGCCCCTATCCTCGCCCGAGTGTCCAAAACAAGCGGCCCTAAATCCGATGATACAACCACAAAGTCAATCATCGAACTGCGGACCGAGGGTGTCCTGGTGCCAAGTGCACATATGGTCACCCTTATGTTTAAACAAGGTGTTTGTTATGGACAATCCGTGAGGAGCACAGAAGTCCAATAACAAAACACCACGAAAGTTCTGATCGGGGGGCCGTTCCTCACAATCATGCCCTTCCAGGTCTCACTGTCATTGCCCACGTGAGCATTGAAGTCCCCAGCGGAACAAGGGAGTCCCCAGCAGGAGGACTCTCCAGCACACCCTCCAAGGACTCCAAAAAGGGTGGGTACGCTGAGCTGCTCATACCAGCTCGGGCTCCTTCCCTGCCAGAGAAGTGACATTCCACGTCCATCGAGCTAGCTTCTGCAGCCGAGGATCGGACCGCCAGGGTCCCCGCCTTTGGCTGCCACCCAGCTCACATTGCACCCGATCCCTTTGGCCCCTCTCATGGGTGGTGAGCCCATGAGAAGGGGGACCCACGTTGCCTCTTCGGGCTGAGCCCGGCCGGGCCCTATGGATGTAGGCCAGGCGCTCGCCAACAAGCCCCACCTCCAGGCCTGGCTCTGGAGGGGGGCCCCGGTGACACGCATCCGGGCAAGGGGAACTGAGTTCCATATATTTTAGTCGTCATAAGGGGTCTTTGAGCCGTGCTTTGTCTGGTCCCTCACCTAGAGCCATGGGTGACCCTGCCAGGGGCATAAAGCCCTAGACAACTTAGCTCCTAGGATCATTGGCAAACACAAACCCCTCCATCACGGTAAGGTGACAGCTCATGGAGGGTATGGGTACTGTGATTGTCTTAAACTAATCTTAACAGTGTGCATGCTTTGTGTGTGTGTGTGTGTGAGAGAGAGAGAAAGAGAAAGAGAGAGAGACAGAGAGAGAGAGACAGAGAGAAAGAGAGAGAGAGAGAGAGAGAGAGAGAGAGAGAGAGAGAGAGAGAGGACAGGCAAGCTGGGGAGCAGTCCGCCAATGGTGAAGGGTGGGCGTGTAAGTGTAAGTGTAAGACGCTAAAGGGACGCCTCAAGCAGTTGTATACACTTGTATAGAGTGTGGCAATGTGCATTGTTGCAAAACAACTCCGGTTTTGGTTTCTAAGAACCCCTGAAAATAAATTCGACAAAGAGACACGCCTACGAAGCTCAGTTCAAACTTAAAGCCACCGGTTATGCTTTTGGCATGCGTGCCCATCTCACAGCAGTGGTGAAAAACCAAGTCAAGCAAATGAACTCTGAGCTTGCTGTTATTCCCGGAGGCTTGACTAAAGAACTCCAACCGCTGGACATTGGCATCAACCGGGTGTTCAAAGTAAAGTTGCGAACGGCATGGGAACAATGGATGATCGATGGCAAACACAACTTTACAAAGAGTGAGAGGCAGCGCTGGGCGAGTTACGCCACAATACGCAACAACGAGAGGGAACGCAGCGTTTTTGATGGATTACGGTACTTGCACAATTGTTCAATTCTTTCTACACACACACGCGCTGCCACCATGTTTCGCTCTGTTCTTTACTTTCAAATGTGGGAAAGCTTCACACGAGAGAAATGTTGACTTTGCTGTTGCTGCTCCTTCTTTCCGCTCGGCAATGCGTAGCAACTCACACTAGCATGTGATGCGTTGTGACAACTGGGATGTGCAGTCCTCTGCTTCTGATACAGAGGATGAGGACTTTGATGGATTTCTGCGTGATGATTGATCGAAAAACGCGAGGAAGATTGTACGATGGCTAAATAAAATACACCCGAACTCAGTTCTGCTTTCGTTGCCTTTTTAAAAACGTGTTTTTAGCTTGTATCTGTATGTCTTGGCATGCTACCGTATGCTTCAAGCTAATGTGTTAGCGTGCGAGCATGCATGCCGTATGTTTAAGCTGGCGTATGTTTTACCACTGTAAAACTGCGGCCAATAATACAGTGCGTTTTGTCTATGTGTAAAATACAGAAATGTCACCCATTAATGAGACTGCGCCCAACCGTACGGTGCGTCGAATAGTCGTGAAAATACGGTATCTGTATGTTGGGGTAGGGGTCCTCATTTTATGTTGTAATTTTGCAGTTTTAATTGCACAGCACTTTGAGTAGCATTTTTTTTATGAAAAGTACTCTATAAAGTTTGATTGCCATTTTTAAGTGCAAAAACATGCAAAACATCTACAAATAAGTCATAGATATTTTTTAATCTTCCACACGACAGTTTATATCGTAGTTTATATCTTGACTATAGAATAGAATAATTTTCAAACGGACATTTATGGAGTTGGAAAATTCCTAAAAGGAATGTATTTGTATGTATGTGTCCTCTCTCCACTGCTCTTCTCTCTCTACACAAACGATTGCACCTCAACAGATCCAGCTGTCAAACTCAAAGTTCGCAGACGACACCACGGTCATCGGTCTCATCAAAGACGGCGACGAGTCTGCGTACCGCCAACAAGTGGAGCAGCTAGAGCTCTGGTGCAGCCGACACAACCTCGGGCTGAACACGTTCAAGACTGTAGAGATGATCGTGGACTTCAGGAAACATTCTTCTCCACAGTTGCCCCTCACACTATCCAACTGCCCTGTGTCAACCGTCGAGACCTTCAAGTTCCTGGGAATCACAGTCTCCCAGGACATGAAGTGGGAAGTCAACACCATCTCCATCCTGAAAAGGGCCCGGCAGCGGATGTACTTCCTGAGGCTGCTGAGGAAGCATGGCCTGCCACAGGAGGTGCTACGACAGTTCTACACGGCAGTCATCGAATCAATGCTGTGTTCTTCCATCACGGTTTGGTTTGGGGCCGCCACAAAAAAGGACAAAATCCGACTTCAACGGACAGTTAGGACGGCGGAGAAAATCGTTGGCACCGCCCTACCCACTCTTGAGGACTTGCACACTGCAAGAATCAAGACAAGGGCACGGAAAATCCTCCTGGATGCCTCGCACCCTGCCCACCACCTTTTCCAGCCACTACCCTCAGGCAGACGCGACAGATCCATGTGCACCAAATCCAGTAGACACTTAAACAGCTTCTTCCCTCTAGCCATTAACTCCTTAAACAGTCACTGACGTGGTCACTCTTCTTGTACTACAAAATGGTACTACAAAACTACTGGTTACTCTAAAATGGTTCAATGATTTTGTTGTTTACGATGATACTAGTGCAGCGTGTTATACCGGAGACAAATTCCTTGTGTGTTCTACATACTTGGCCAATAAAGATGATTCTGATTCTGATTCATTAGTTTTCCTATTTTTGGCTTTACTCCAAATTTCTTTTTGAAGGGGTTTAATCAGTAATACCTCTTTTGGGAAGGAGTTTATCTGAACGTCGACTCCATCAAGGTGCAGGAGGCAGAGGACAGAACACTCACAGCACACTGTCAAAGATGCACCCAAAGGTGTAATGCTATACTCTTTTTACATGCAAAATTGTGTGTGTGTGTGCGTGTGTGTGTTGTAGTGCCTCGAGGGGATCACCACCTTATCGTGGTGAGGCACTTTGCGCGTCTCCATGACCCCTAGAGCTATGTCGGCAGGAGTCCCGCACTCCTGGCAGGGTCACCCAAGCCGAACAGGTCGAAGGGTAGAGGCCAGACAAAGAGTGATCCCAAACAGGCACCTGGGGGCAGGCATAGGCGGAGTCCAACAGCCCGGACTACCGGCAGCCCCCTGCAACTCTTGCCAGGAGAAGGTCGTCATGGGTACCCTCATGCCACCGGAAACCAACTGGCAGGAGTGAAGATGGTGGGAGTGAGGACTGTGCACCCACACCCTCACCTTAATCTGAACCTCTGCGCAAGCTTCTTGCCCCAACCCCACACCCAATCCCCCACCCTGCAGCCCCCTAATCCCCCAAAGTCCTGTGGCGATGTGGAATGGCGGTGGGCACAGGCCAAGGATGTGGCTGGGAGTGCCTAGCCAAACCATGCACACAGGCGGCAATGGAGTGATGGTCGTTGACACTGCGGGATGGAGCAGCGCATCTCTTCGGCAGCTTCCATTGTGACTGAGCGGGAGGGACCTAGAAAAAATGGTCTAAAAATTGTCTGCTCTCCACACTCCGGACGGTAAACCGCAATCGTCGGAGCATCCCCCTTGCGGTCGAAAGGATAATAAACGAAATAGAAAAAATCTATGCATAGCTTCGTGGAACGTCCGCACACTGCTGGACCTGGCTGAAACTCCTGACAGGCCCCACCGGAGGACAGCACTTGTGGCCACAGAGCTCGCGAGGTATAACATCGATATCGCAGCTCTCAGCGAGACCAGAATACATGGAGAGGACTCCCTGACAGAATTTGGTGCAGGGTATTCCTTTTTCTGGAAAGGAGTCCCCAAAGGCACTCGTCGAAACCATGGAGTTGGCTTTGCTGTGAAGTCCCAACTGTTGAAGCGCATCCCAGAATCCCCCACCAGCATCAATGAAAGACTGATGACATGGCGCATTCCCCTCACAAAGGGACGCTTCGCCACACTCATCAGTGCCTATGCACCAACTCTGAATGCCGAGCACAATATAAAGGACGATTTCTACAGAGCCCTGGACACCATCCTGCAGCAAACACCGGCTACGGACAAGCTCATAGTCATGGGAGATTTCAATGCAAGGGTGGGCACGGAACACCTGGTATGGAGCAAAGTTATTGGCCAGCATGGAGTGGGAAAAATGAACAACAACGGCCTTCGGCTCCTCTCCCTCTCCCCTCCCTTGGTTTCACTGCAACTCAACCGAGATACATACACTTCTGAAAGCAAAGCATGAGGCCCATAAAGCTCTCCTGTCCTGCCGTACATCTCTCACCCGTAAAGCCACCTTTTCTGCAGTTAGAACAGTGACGCAGCGAGCACTCCGTATCATGGAGGACACCTGGTGGGTGCAGAAGGCAAATGAGATCCAAAACCTGGCAGACTGTAACAACGCCCAGGGCTTCTACAATGCCATCAAAGCACTGTATGGTCCCAAGAAGCGGGCAATTGCTCCAGTCCGATCAGCTGATGGCTCTGCACTCCTCAAGGACCACCATGAGATGCTTGCCCATTGGGCAAACCACTTTGAAAATCTTCTCAACCATACCAACCCTGTCAACCCACACATTCTGGAAAATCTTCCAGACCTGCCAACAATCATGAGCCTCGACACCCCACCATCCTATTCTGAAACCCAGCAAGCCATTGCGGGCCTAAAGAAGAACAAAAGCGCTGGTCCTGATGGCATCCTTGCAGAGGTTTTCAAACACGGAGGTTATCTCCTCACGCGCCGACTGCACCTTCTGATTCAAAACATCTGCGAACATGGAACCGTCCCGCAGGATTGGAAGGATGCTAACATTGTTGTTATTTATAAGCAGAAAGGGGACAGAGCAGCCTGTGGGAATAGCCGAGGAATCTCTCTCCTCTCCACCGCAGGAAAGATCTTGGCCAAAATCATGCTCAGCAGGCTGGTCAAGCACATCTCAGAAAGTGTGCTTCCAGAAACTCAGTGTGGCTACCGGAAGACTAGATCCACCATTGACATGATCTTTGTTTTAAGACAGCTAATGGAGAAAAGCAGAGAACATCACAAGGACCTGTACATAGCCTTCATCGATCTCAGCAAAACCTTTGACACCATCAACCGTGAGTTGCTCTGGAAACACCTCTCCAAACCTGGGGTGTCACCCAAGTTTCTCAGCATCCTCCAGCAGTTGCATGATGGGATGCAAGCCAGAGTGCTCATTGGAGGACTCCAGTCAGAGCTCTTCAAGGTGAAAGTTGGGGTGAAGCAGGGTTGTGTCTTGGCTCCAGTGCTTTTTAACATCCTCCTTTCTGCCACTACGTGCCTCTTCCACCATGGCATGGGACATGAAGACGGTTTCCATATGGAGTACCGCCTAGACGGAAGCCTCTTCAACATCAGACGGCTCCAGGCTCACACAAAGACAAAAATCTGTCAGATCTGTGAGCTTCAGTATGCTGATGACTGCACTATACTAGCTCACAGTTCAAACTCTATGCAGCACGCCCTGGACACCATTTCCAATCTGTACCAATCCTTTGGTCTTCAGATTAACATTAAAAAAACTGAGGTCATGTTCCAACTGACTACCCCAACTTCCACATCCCCCACCTTTCACATTAATGGCACTCCACTAAACGTAGTGGACCATTTCACCTACCTTGGCTCCACTTTATCTTCAAACTGTTCCCTTGACACTGAAGTCCACACCCGTATTAATGAAGCATCATCATCCTTTGGTCGCCTACGCAGCAGGGTCTTTGAAAACCGAAACCTGAAGACCCGTACCAAGATTGCTGTGTACAATGCATTATGTATCTCCACTCTGCTCTACGGGTCAGAGTCACGGACTCCATATCGCCGGCACATTACTACCTTGGAAGCCTTCCACATCCGCTGCTTGCAAAAGATCCTCGGCCTGTCCTGGGAAGATCGAATTCCCCATACAGACATCCTCAAAAGCACCACTTCCATCTGCATGGAAGCGGCCGTGGCGAAGAAACATCTTCGGTGGATCGGACACACCATTCGCATGCCAGACAACCGCCTGCCCCGCCAGGTCCTCTATGGCCAACTAAGAGGTGCAAAGCGTTCTGCTGGGGGGCAAAAGCGACGCCTCAAGGACTATAGCAGGGACCTCCTAAAGCGAGCCAACGTCAACCCCACGCAGCTTGAAACACTTGCACTCAACAGAGCAACCTGGCAGATCACTTGTGCCACTGCAATCTCTCAAATACACCAAATTAACCAAGCCAGACGAACCGAGAAACGCATTCAACGACATCAGCGGGCAGCTGATACCCCCCAGGTATCCGGTTTCCCTTGCTCCATCTGTGGTCGAGTCTGCGGCTCAAGGATCGGTCTCTATGCCCCACGAGAAGTGGCACCAGGGACAGAGTCGCTGACCCCCCCCCCACACCCCACCCAACCCATCCTCCCTTCCCTTGGAGCAAGTGTCATCATCAGACATGATGGACAGCTAATCTCGTGTGTGTGTGTGTGTGTGTGTGTGTGTGTGTGTGTGTGTGTGTGTGTGTGTGTGTGTGTGAGAGAATCTGACCAAGACACAATGCTAACTAAGCATCACAACATTAGAGCACATTGTTGTATGTCTATTTGAGAAATAGAGAGCGAGAGAGAGGGAGACAGACAGAGAGTAAGAGAGAAAGACAGAGAGAGACAAAGAGAGAGAGACAGAAAGAGAGAGAGAAAGACAGAGAGAGACAAAGAGAGAGAGAGAATGAGAGAGAGACAGAAAAGGGTCGTTCACACGGCACACATTTGCTCCGGCGCTGCACCGATATATTTTGCACCGCAGCAAATTGTGTGGAGCGTTCACACGTACAAAGCCGCTGAACACACAGTGTCGGGGCTGCCCCACTTGTGTTCACACGGCAGTTTCTGCAGCGGAGCAAAAACGACAGAAAACAAACGAGCTGTAGTGTTGCTTCTTTTTAAAACGTACTGTATATACACAACTCAAGCGACTACTGGACCGGCACGTCCTTCTCCTTCTCGGTCTCCGTGCCTTCTGCTCGAGAGTGACCGCCCAAGAAAACGTAAATGAACAATGACTTCAATGACTCTCAGAAAAGCAAACACTAATGCGCCAAACAGAAAATCAAGAGAGGAAATCACAAAATAAATTCTATGGGGGGCGGGGGGTGTGAACAAACAGCAAAGGAACAAACAACTCCGAGACAGTCCAGTCTCCTACAAAAGGAAAGATGTTACTTGCCAAGTCTTGTGTCGTTATGAAACAAACACATTACGGAAGTCCGACAGAGCACGAAAGCAACGCATTCTTGCCATACGTACTCTTCACAAGCATTTGCTCTGGAGCAAATTTAACCCAGTTGCGTTCACACGTGCAAATTTACACCGGTGCTGCTTCGCAAACGAGCATTTGCTCCAGAGCAAATATTTGACCCACCTCCCTGAGGAGAGAGAGAGAGGTCACCTTGAAGTCCCACCCCCTCCATTGTTCCTTTGTGTGCGTCTTGTCTTATCTCCATGGCTACCTGAAGCAACAGGAATGTGCGGCTACCAAGGAATGTCCACTAACTCCAATCATTAAACCAGCCAGGGGCTGTTATCTCACAAGCATTAAAACACACTTGAGACACAGAGAGAGAGAGAGAGAGAGAGAGAGAGAGGGAGAGAGAGAGAGAGAGAGAGACAGAGACTATCAACAACTTGACACACAAAAAAGTAGCTTTCCATCTGTAATTTAACATTCCATGTTGGAAGCAGCTTGGACTCATCACTCTCATTTGCAGGTGGAAATACGTTGTGGGCTATAACTTCCCATGCAAAGGCAAATGTACTTTGCATATTTATTATGTTTGCCTATACCGTAGACATTGTAGGTATCAAACTCTATGTATGAATAATCTTGGCCCACGCTGTATTTAAAACATGGGGGAGAAGTTAGAGCACAGTTGGATCATACTGAGCACTGTTGGAAAAAGGCAGAAACGGGTGACTCATTGCTGGACCAGGAATGGATCAAGGTTGGAGACCAGGTGGAAAATGGGTCGAACCCATTCGTAATATTATGCGAACATGGTTACAATGTGGGTGGATTGAAACAGGTGGATAATAGAAGGATAACAGATGGTAGATGAATGGGTGGTTCACAGTCAGCAGACAAGTAGACTATGGCTGGAACACAGGAGAAAAAGGAGTTGAGCACATGTGGGATGTGGGTGGAAAAAAGATGATTATGAGTGGATTAACAGGGTTCGATATTCATGGTGGCCCGATGGCTAAGGGACACTAAAATAACTATTCTTGGGCCACCCGAGGCTTAACGACACTGGCCGGACCGGACCAGTACAAATCTAATAACGAATCAACAAGTTCTTGCTTTTTAAATATTTAGCCTTCAACATTTTGAGTTTTATACATTAAAATTAATCAGTCATCATTGATCTTTTTACTAATCGGTGTACCTTTTTTTTGCGAGTCCCGTCAAATTCTTCTATAAGGAATGGCCGGAACAAGATACAAATTTTGGCATGTTCACAGCAAGTCACCCTAACCCTGAATAATTAGCTTTTTTTTTTTTTTTTTCTTTTTAGGGGGCTTGCTTGATCACCCACATTTATTGATCCACAGATACTCGCAGGGTGACATTAGCAAATATTTTGGGGGGTTTTGTTTAAGACCCTCATCGCAGCTCCCGCCCGACCCACCCCAGCTGTCATGGTACATTGAATGTTTACCGTTGTTTCTTTCAATAATTTGGGGGTTAAAGAATAAAAATGCCCCAACCAAAAAAAAAAAAACGCCCACCCTTCACTCATTGGCGACTAGTACCTGCTCGTGATGTGCCTTTAGCGTCCTCTTACACGCCCACCCTTCACTCATTGGCGGACTTCCGCATGCCTGTCGTCACTCACTTCCGCCTTTTCTCTGTATAAACAGTGTTTCATTATAAGGCGTCCTGTCCATTTTGGAGAAAATGTAAGACATTTAATGGCGCCTTATAGTCGTGAAAATACGGTAATTACTCGTCGTTAGTTCTTTGTGCAACAATACTTGTCCTAAGTGTATCTTACTCACAATTCCTGAAATGTGGTGAGCCGCACTAGCTGGTTAGCGTATGTGTGGTGTGGCGTAATTAGCAGTGAGCTTGCCTCACTGATAGCCCAACAACGAAAAGCAGTGAGAATGGGCACTTCCCCCACATACAGTGGGATACATTAACCGATTGTGCCACAAAAGCACACGTGTCCAGCCCATCCAAAGCTTTCTCGGTACGTCTTTGCAGTTAAATTTTCAGAAAAACATAAAATCTGTGATTCTCAGGTATTCTTTTCCATGTTTTCTGACGTTTTTCAAAATGTTTTTTCAAAAATTGTGATGCAAATACACTTATTATGCCCTCCCACTGAACTATAGGCAAGACTCCTCGCTGCTAATCTTTAAGACCCGCCTCAAAACTCACTTGTATTCTTTGGCATTTGACTCAGCATGACTCAGATTTGTTCTTGGTTTTGCTGTTCAGTGCTTTCTACCGTCTGTTACCGATTTGTTGCTTTACTGTTGTATTTGTTCGTTGCTCCATGGACAGCATTTTGTATGCAACGATGGCTGTCTGAAAGTGCTCTATAAATACAGTTGAGTTGAGTTATTTTGAGCGTTTATTCATGATATACAGTAATCCCTCGTTTATCGCTGGTGTTACGTTCCAAAAAAAAACATGATAAGTGAAATCTGTGAAGTAGGATTTTTTTTTAAAGCAAAAAATGTGAGAGGTAAGAAATTTCAAATGTGCTGTATGTGAAACATACTTGGCTTATCTCAGAAACTTGGCTTGACAAAGATAAAACAAGTGAAATGGAAATAGAAGGTTATGAAATGTTTGCAACTAATAGGGAAAACAAAAAGGAGGGGTGGGTTGGAATATATGTAGATAAAGCACTTAAATGCAGTAAAATCGAGAGATTGACAAACACAATAGAAAACCTAATGGAATGTCTAACCATTGAAATACACAATAAGGCATCAAATATCATCATAAGTTGCATCTATAGGACACCAGGATCATGTATTGACAAATTCAATAAAAAACTAACAGATATGCTCAGCTACTGCAACGATAAGAAAGCACGAATAATGTGTGGTGACTTTAACATTGACTTATTAAACCCAAATGGACACAAAAAAAAACAACTGACTTCATAAATACTATGTACAGCAACAGCCTTTTCCCAGTAATCCTGAAACCTTTCAGAATAACAGCTGACACAGACACATTAATAGATAACATGTTTATAAATAAGATTGATCATAAAATGGAAATTGGACTTCTCATTAATGATATAAGTGACCATCTACCTGTCTTTGCAGTTTTTCATAATTATTTTGATAGAAAAGCTAAGTCAACAACTCACATAACAGAAATAAGACTAAGTACCCAACGCTCCATCGATGCTTTCAAGCAAGACCTAGAAAAACAAAACTGTAACGAGGTCTACTCAAACGAAGACCCAAATACAGCGTTTTAAGTATTTCAGTCTTCCATAATCTCCTTACATGATAAACATTTTCCATTAACTAAAGTCTCCAAAAAGTATATAGACCCTAGTAAGCCATGGATAATGAAAGGCATAGAAAACGCATGTAAAAAGAAAAACAATTTATATAAATTGTTTTTAAAATTGAGAACTGAAGAAGCAGAAAACAAATATAAGACCTATAAAAATAAATAACTAAAAATAAAAATAAAGTAAATATTATAAGAACCAGTAAAAGAGATCATTATCATGCACTATTTGAGCAGAATAAAAATAACACACAAGAAATATGGAATACTTACTCAGGTAATCAGAAATAGTCCTAAAAAAGTGGATTATCCAGAGTATTTTATCAAAGGCAAAAATACTATTCTGGAAAAAATTGCAGAAATATCAACTGAATTTAATGATATTTTGTCAACATCGGCTGTAACCTAGCAAAACAAATTCCTGATCCAACAAACTTGTTTGAAATAGATAGATACGTAGAAAAAAACTCCTCCACGATGTTCCTTACTGCTGTAAAACAAGAAGTATCAAATATTGTAAAAACTTTTAAAAATAAAAAGTCAATTTAATATTGAAGCAGATTATAGAATATGTAGTACGACCTTTCACGCGCACATGCAACCTGTCATCAAAGCTGGTATCTTTCCAGAAAAAATTAAAATTGCTAAAGTTATTCCAAATTATAAAAGTGGAGAAAGACATCTGTTTACAAATTAGAGACCAATATCACGACTACCACAATTCTCAAAAATATTAGAAAAACAATTTTCTCGCAGACTTGATAGTTTTATACAAAAACATGCACTGTTAAGTGAGAATCAATATGGCTTCAGGGAAAAACGGACCACCTCAATGGTAATTATGGAGTTTGTGAGACAAAAAAAGAATTTACTGTTGGGGTTTTCCTAGATCTAAACAAAGCTTTTGACACAATAGATCACAGCATATTATTGAAAATACTAGAAAGATATGGTATTAGAGGTGTAGCTTATAAATGGATAAAAAGTTATTTAGAAAACAGATATCAGTACGTGCAGCTCAACAATAAAAAGACAAATCAACTGAAAATCACTCATGGAGTTCCTCAGGGGTCAGTGCTTGGTCCAAAACTATTCTTCTTATATATAAATGATATCTGCAAGGTTTCAAAACAATTTAAATGTGTCCTATTTGCTGATGATACAACTTTCTACGGTTCTGGAATAAATCTGAAACAGCTCCTGACAACCGTAGAAAACAAATTAAACGAAAAACTGGTTCAACAGAAATAAATTGTCATTTAACCTGAAAAAAAAGTTAATTGTTTTTGGCACAAGACCAATCAAACACCAAACTAAAATTATGGTAAACTCAATTGAGATAGAAAGAGCGTATGAAACCAAGTTTCTCGGATTAGTAATAGACTCAAAACTATGTTGGAAGCCACATATCGATAACGTAAAAACAAAAATAGCCAAAATCATAGGGATCCTCTACAAAACCAAGGAAGTGCTAATTAAGAGATCTTTCTACACATTATATTCTTCATTATTATTACCATATACCTACTGTGTGGAAATATGGGCAAATGCCTGCAAAACAAACACTCGCAATTCTAAAACTACAAAAAAGCAATTCGAATTATTAATAGATCAAAATATACAAAACCCATAAATCCACTATTTATCAAATTATATACGATGAAATTTTAGGACCTGGTTGACTTTAAAATTGCCCAATTAATGTAAAAGTGCAAAGGTGTTAATCTGTGGAATAATTTCGAAACGGACCTGAAAATGAGTAAATCGCTTGCCGAGTTCAAAAACAAAATCAAAAAAATAGTACAAACAACCTACATCAATCAGAGTTAAAATGATATTCTAAACATTAAATATAATGATAAATCAGAACTAAGTACATAAATAGAGAAAAATATTGAAATATCCATTATGAATACAAGAGAAAATTGATACAAGAGTGCCAGGGTGTGTATGTATAAAATCCAGATACAAACCAAAAGTTGTAAAAATATCACGGTTAAGGGTAACGTATGAGCCTTAATGGAGACTTCTTTCTTCTTACTTTCTTTCTTTTCTGATTGATATAAAAATGATTTATTAGATATAAACACATAACATGGGGTAGGACTAGATAAGTTTTTTTACTTCTTCCTACTCCCTTGATCATAATAACTGTGTTGAATTATGACTGATTTCTCTTTCCTTTTACTATTTTATTTACTTTATTTTTTGTCAAATTATTACTGTATGTGTTTTATGTTCAATAAACCAAACCAACCAACCAGGTTCACATATCAAAAACATTAAGAACAATTTCCTGAGCAATACAAGTACTCAACGCTGAACTTGCTTCAGATAATAAACAATAAATAAAACGGATCCTTAAATCACAGTGCAGTAAGTTAGCACTTCAGAAATAACACTGTTCATCAAGACAATCTAAAAGTGCTGAAATTAAATGTACAAAGGTACAAGGAACCACCTACACAGTAGAAACCCTAGATCCCTCTTCCTCAACTGGCGGACCGCGATCCACGACCGGACCGCCGACCTCCTCTGTCCGGACCGCCGACCTCCTCTGTCCGGGCCTCCTCTGTCCGAACCCTCGGCAAATTCATTCTTTCATTCATCTTCCTAACCGCTTGATCCTCACTAGGGTCGCGGGGGGGTGCTGGAGCCTATCCCAGCTGTATAAAATAATAAATTATAAAGTGATTTTTACGTTATACATTTTCTATTTTTGGACTATAATCTGTGCATTACCGCGATCGCTTGTTAAAATTATCCGTTGTATTATTAGCGTGCACAAACAGATGTATTGCAGAGGACGCAGCAGCGCGACTCTGTGTGTGTATAATGTTTGACGAACTGGAGACGGGGGCATGTCGGCGATAACGATGCGCTGATTGGCTACTCTGAACTTAAGGTGTGCCCATACATCAGCGTCACGCATTCAAAATGGATGATTGTGTCAGGAAACAGACGCATGCGCGACGCCACAGTGTGCTCACAGCTTCAGCACAGGAGAGCCACACACAGACAATTAGACAAGACAAATCGCGGGACGTTTCGATTGTGTGCAGTTTTGTTCCCGTCTACCCGGGGATCTTTGCAGCTGTTTAACAGCAGAACACCGCAACATGTTAAATGAACATCCCAATGGCGTCCTCAAATAATATTTGCATGCCTCAGACATTGCATTCACCTTTAGTGGAAGAACAGCACTGCACATTCCTGTGCTCCCTTGTGTCAGTATTTAAAATGGTTCTTAACTCCTCTTCGGATATATTTTTCAACGATTTCAGAGGGGATGTGAAAAGGGGAATTGTAGAAATGAAAATAATATTTTTGTTTTAAAACATGCGGGAACATATAGCACGAGCGAGAATTAGACCAGGAAGGGTAGGATGACATGCATGTGAAGGAAGATGAACTGAACTGAATATGCCGCTCGTCCCCACTTGATACACCCATGATCATCGTTGTAACCCTGGCGATATTCAGGTAATTGGTAGCTATTTTACCATGAAACTTGTTAGATGTTATATTTGGACGGGTGATTAATTATTTGAATGGTATTTGTAGAGCAAAATATCGTGGTTTGGAGTTTGAAATCTGCCGCTAGTGAGTCGTGTGAACAGCTGTATAGCGCAAGTGTTCGCAACGTTACAAGATGTGTTTTTGTTTTTTTTACTGTGAATCGATATGAACTGTGATAATTTTCTTTGATCCCTTAGATCCTTTTTTGAACTCTTTTAAAATTCAGTTAACATCTCAGTCTTTCATCTTAATGCTATACAAAGTTTTATTGTCCAGTCGGGAATAAAGCCCACATAAAAATTATTTTGTGTTCAGTCCAGTCTTTCAAAGACCCGAGTTTGCCGAAGAGCTTTGCTATGTATGGCTCGCTCGCTATTTTGCTAAAGCTTTCGGTGATAACGTTAGCTGTGGCTGCACTCGCAACTGGGTGCTTTGCATTGATGTGGGAGGCTATTTGAGCTGCTTCGGTGGTAAGCAAACTTCTTCTTACAAATTAGGCACAACAATCTACCTTTATCTATTGTGTCGTCAGGGCGTTTTTGGAATGTCAATTTTCCATTCATTGTGCCGAGAACTCTAATATGCTTCTCCATTTTCACCCTCCACTCATCAGTGCTGCTTACTAAGCCTGCCCAACTCCAATGGGAGCCTATCAGCTTTGGCTGAACAAGCCCCAACATAATGGCAGCCAATCAATGTCCGCTTCAGGCTGTGACTGACAGTTGTTTCCCCACCTTCAATAACTCGAACACAGGAAGCCAATGCATCAAAAGGACTGTTCATAAAAAGCAACCCACCTACAGAAACAATAAAGGCAGAGATTAAACTTTAGATTAACGCAATTTAAAATAAATAAATAAATACATAAATAAATAAATACATAAATAACGCGCTATAGGTGACGTAATTAATTAATCGTAATTAACGCGATAATTTAAAAATTATTTGACACCTCTAATTGTGACATACTGTAAGTGTGTAAAGGTCACTTATTTTTCTGTTCTCGATACAGTGCTAACAAAAAGGAGGCAATTTCTTTCAAAATTTTGTGTTTAATCACTTATGGGCAACCACAGCTCAGTCTCATCACAGCTTTTGTCGAAACGTAATTCTCACTGGTTGGAAGGACAACCAGTCCCACCCAGTACCAGTCATGTCTTTTTCAAAGCCTCTTTATGAAGGAGAACGGCTGGCGACGAGAACAGCCAATTTCAACAAAAAGAGGAGGGTTTTTTTTTCCTTTAGCACAGAGGCACCACCCTACATGTCTTGAATGCACAGAGAAAGTTGTTCATGTTATGAAGAAGTGTTAATGTTCTGAACTGTGAATATAAAAGTTAGAGAAACTCGATTAGTTGTACTTTTTTTGGAATACCATTTTTTGGGCGCAATACTTGATGCAACCCAGACTATCTCCAGTGACCCCGGCGTAAATTAAGTGTGAGAACCCTGATTTCGGAGGTTGATGCTCCTCGTGACTCTTGTACTTTTCCTTGCTGCCTTTGTGCTTACTAATCACTCCAATGTCTGTATGATTGCCGTATGTCGCCATCGCATTTTGGGGAAAACTGAGAATTGGAAATCCAAAGTGGTTATTATTTTTTCTAAATTGGGTGCACCCGGAAATTCAAGCCTCTACCCTGACTGGACACTGATGGCGGGAGTTTTTGGAGCGGCACAGCTGGAGCTCTTACTCTTAATTGACTCCAGCTTTGTTGTCAAATTCATTCAAATCACCCCACAACCCTGGCATCTTGCTTGAAATGTTTCCTCCTTGTCCTTCCTGACACCCCCAGTCAGGTTGGAGTACCGCTACAAAATGGGGACAGATGGAGAGAGCAAGTCTGAATGGAACACAGGTGTAACCTTGGTTGGGGATGTCACAGCTCATATTCATTACTCAAGTCAAAACAATAACATGCCAACAAACACAATGGGAATTTCAATTGGAAAAGTGTGGCACATTCCACATGTGCAAATGAAGGAGGGGAACGTGCGTGTGTGCATTTGTATTTAATGACAGGGTCAATGTTCCCCATAAACATCACCTTCATCTTCCAGGTGTCCATGTTCTCGCCAAGCATGCTAGAACCTGACAACAACCGCTTGTCTTCTTTCCAGCTACACTCGTCTTTCCTTGTCTGCGCGCACACACCCGCACGCACAGTTGGAGCGTGTTGAGACAAGGATGGAAAAGTGGCGTACTGCAGCTAAACGGAAATACTGACTTCTGAGGGGGATCATGGATGATCTCATCTTCAGACATGCTTCAGCATCCCAATCTTTAATACAATACAATACACGACAATACCCCTTCATTTATATAGCGCGTTCACGGTTACTGCTGTTGGTGGTGTTCAATCAGATTCGGTTTGGACTTTGAAGGAATTTATCCCTGCCCAAACATCAAAGGATGACACAGTTTTCTTGTGTGCGTGTATGTGTGTGTGTGTGTGTGTGTGTGTGTGTGTGTGTGTGTGTGTGTGCGCAAGGCGACACCATTGTGCCGGTGTTGGGAAAAGCGGAGGAGGGGCACAGTGGTATCAAAAGGAATGGAGATACGAACATTCCTTGTCACGGGAAGAGATTCTGCTGCTTCTTCTCAGCGCCAAAGAGGAAGCAAGGAGTCACACCTGCAACCTTCATTCCGGTCTGATTTTGTGGTGTTGGGATTTCAATGAGTGTATTTCCCCAAAATAACGGATGCTCACAGGCCACCTTATTAGGTACACCACCACAGATCACATCCTTGGCAAGAGCTGGAGCACAAATACCAACGACCCCGAATTCCAACAGTGGAACCGCCAAATGGGAACACCACCGGGGTAGTACAACAAGACCAAATATTGGG
This sequence comes from Hippocampus zosterae, assembly GCF_025434085.1. Lineage (NCBI taxonomy): Eukaryota > Metazoa > Chordata > Actinopteri > Syngnathiformes > Syngnathidae > Hippocampus > Hippocampus zosterae. The sequence goes on along the minus strand of NC_067452.1, from coordinate 3,269,135 downwards.
AAACTATGCCTCTAAAGTCAGACAAAAACCTCAATCCTGTGAGACTTCTGCTCAGTGAGCATTCATTAAGTGTTTTGCTTTGGCTTTTTTGTGTCATGATGCAATCAACACAAGATGTATGGAAAGACATTGGGCACGACAATTTTGAGCGATCGACACAGCGGAAAAGGCGTGAGCATATTCCTTTGCCTGATGGCAACAAAGACTTCACCTTAACCCAGGGAGTATTAAGGACGATGGCAAAATACTTATGGAGAAGCAAGACATTCACTATCTTTGGCCTTACTTGAGTTTGGTTTTAAGATCATCAGAATCAAAAATTCCACATCCAATCTGAAAATCCCACACATTAATAAGATGTCAGTTACCCGTACCTATTTAGCATTCTGGTACACTTTACAATGCTTGCAAAGCTTTAAGAACGTGGGAGCATAAATATCAAGCAGAATTTGCACTGAAGCCAAACAAAGATAGCAACTAATTAGTGGGCATATTTTAGATGATTTTGTCAATAATTGACACTTTAAATCCATTTTTATTTTTACCTTTGCACTTACATACATGTCAGTCTCTTCTTTTTTTATTTTAATTCAGTACAAGAGTTAAATCAGTGCTTCTAGTTTTACCAGTTTTCTTCACCACCTCTGCTTAAACTACAGAGACCAACTTCTGCCCTCCCAGAAATCTCAATCAATAAATAAATACCGTATTTTCACGACTATTCGACGCATCGTACTAATGGCCGCAGTCTCATTAATGGGTGACATTTCTGTATTTTACACATACACAGGACGCATCGTACTAATGGCCGCAGTTTTACAGTGGTAAAACATACGCGAGCTTAAACATACGGCATGCATGCACGCACTAACACGTTAGCTTGAAGCATACGGTAGCATGCCAAGACATACAGATAAGATAAAAACACGTTTTTAAAAAGGCAACGAAAGCAGAACTGAGTTCGGGTGTATTTTATTTAGCCATCGTACAATGTTCTCACGTTTTTCGATCAATCATCACCCAGAAATCCATCAAAGTCCTCATCCTCTGTATCAGAAGCAGAGGACTGCACATCTCAGTTGTCATTGAATGCATCACATGCAAGTGTGAGTTGCTACGCATTGCCGAACGGAAAGAAGGAGTAGCAACAGCAAAGTCAACATTTCTCTCGTGTGAGGCTTTCCCACATTTGAAAGTAAAGAACAGAGCGAAACATGGTGGCAGCGCGTGTGTGTGTAGAAAGAATTGAACAATTGTGCAAGTACCGTAATCCATCAAAAACGCCGCGTTCCCTCTCGTTGTTGCGTATTGTGGCGTAACTCGCCAAGTGCTGCCTCTCACTCTTTGTAAAGTTGTGTTTGCCACCGATCATCCATTGTTCCCATGCCGTTTGCAACTTTACTTTGAACGCCCGGTTGATGCCAATGTCCAGCGGTTGGAGTTCTTTAGTCAACCCTCCGGGAATAACGGCAAGCTCAGAGTTCATTTGCTTGACTTGTTTTTATCACCGCTGCTGTGAGATGGGCACTCATCTCAAAAGCATAACCGGTGGCTTTAAGTTTGAACTGAGCTTCGTAGGCGTGTCTTTTTGTCGAATTTATTTTCAGGGGTTCTTAGAAACCAAAACCGGAGTTGTTTTGCAACAATGCACATTGCCACACTCTATACAAGTGTTGGTACTGGCTTGAGGCGTCCACTTACACGCCCACCCTTCACCATTGGCGGACTAGCTTGCCTGTCCTCTCTCTCCCTCTCTCTCTCTCTCTCTCTCTCTCCCTCTCCATATATATATATATATATACACGCCCACCCTTCCCTGATTGGCCGACTTCTTTCCCGCATGGCTGGCCACAGTCACTTCCGCCTTTTCTCTATATAAACAGCGTGTCGGCTGTCAGTCAGATTTTGGAACTCAGCGCATATAAAGGACGCTCCGCACCATAAGGCGTCCTGTCCATTTTGGAGAAAATTTAAGACTTTTAATGGCGCCTTATAGTCGTGAAAATACGGTACATAAATAGTGATAAATAAATATATCTCCAGATGAGGGGTAAAGCATACTTTGTCACGCCCAGTGAAAGTTTTAATTGAGAATGAAAACTAACAAAATAACTACACCAAAATCGGAAAATATTTTTATTAATGAATGTCTGTTTGTCGAGACTGTTAAAAGCATGAATAAAGTGTACGTTTTAAAAAAACAACACCCCAGCTCTCCTTTTTCGGAGCTGCAACATGTATCTAGAGCTATTTGAGCTGTATGAGCCGACTATCAAAATCTTTTTCCATTTTCAAACATTTTTTTACAAAGCTCCAGGGAGTCACTAGATGTCACTAAAGAGCTGCATGCGGCTCTGGAGCCGCGTATTGCCTACCCCTGATCTAAACTAAAAGTAACTATAATGGTATCTGTCAAAGTAATTCATAAATTATCTTTCAGTGTTAATTGACAATTTTATTTTTTTGAAATTTATTTTGATATTACCTTTCTGCGATACAAAAGCGGAATGTCGAATTGGGAAATGTAGTTATTACAGAATAACTGACTTTCACTCAACAAATACTTAATACACACAAAAAAAAACAACAGGACAAAAAGCTAAAATAAGAACTGATAAACCATCTCTAAAAAATAATGAACACAAAATTTAAAATAAGAGTCAGTTCGAAGTAAAAGCTAAGATGAAAAATCCAAAACTACGATAGCCCTGGTCCCGGTTTCACTTTACTGTAAAACTGATGCATGAAACCAGAGAATTTAACATTGCATAGTTCCCCACACAGTTTCTTCTTACAAAGGTATGCTAGATTAATGCTAAACTATAATGCAAATAATACATGAGTACCGTATTTTCACGACTATTCGACGCATCGTACTAATGGCCGCAGTCTCATTAATGCGTGACATTTCTGTATTTTACACATACACAGGACGCATCGTACGAATAGGTGCAGTTTTACAGTGATAAAACATACGCCAGCTTAAACATACGGCATGCATGCGCGCACTCTAACACGTTAGCTTGAAGCATACGGTAGCATGCCAAGACATACAGATAAGATAAAAACACGTTTTTAAAAAGGCAACGAAAGCAGAACTGAGTTCGGGTGTATTTTATTTAGCCATCGTACAATGTTCTCACGTTTTTCGATCAATCATCACCCAGAAATCCATCAAAGTCCTCATCCTCTGTATCAGAAGCAGAGGACTGCACATCTCAGTTGTCATTGAATGCATCACATGCTAATGTGAGTTGCTACGCATTGCCGAGTGGAAAGAAGGAGTAGCAACAGCAAAGTCAACATTTCTCTCGTGTGAAGCTTTCCCACATTTGAAAGTAAAGAACAGCGAAACATGGTGGCAGCGCGTGTGTGTGTAGAAAGAATTGAACAATTGTGCAAGTACCGTAATCCATCAAAAACGCGCGTTCCCTCTCGTTGTTGCGTATTGTGGCGTAACTCGCCCAGCGCTGCCTCTCACTCTTTGTAAAGTTGTGTTTGCCATCGATCATTGTTCCCATGCTGTTCGCAACTTTACTTTGAACGCCCGGTTGATGCCAATGTCCAGCGGTTGGAGTTCTTTAGTCAAGCCTCCGGGAATAACGGCAAGCTCAGAGTTCATTTGCTTGACTTGATTTTTCACCGCTGCTGTGAGATGGTCACGCATGCCAAAAGCATAATCGGTGGCTTTAAGTTTTAACTGAGCTTCGTAGGCATGTCTCTTTGTCGAATTTATTTTCAGGGGTTCTTAGAAACCAAAACCGGAGTTGTTTTGCAACAATGCACATTGCCACACTCTATACAAGTGTTGGTACTGGCTTGAGGCGTCCACTTACACGCCCACCCTTCACCATTGGCGGACTAGCTTGCCTGTCCTCTCTCTCCCTCTCTCTCTCTCTCTCTCCCTCTCCATATATATATATATATACACGCCCACCCTTCCCTGATTGGCCGACTTCTTTCACAGTCACTTCCGCCTTTTCTCTATATAAACAGCGTGTCGGCTGTCAGTCAGATTTTGGAACTCAGCGCATATAAAGGACGCTCCGCACCATAAGGCGTCCTGTCCATTTTGGAGAAAATTTAAGACTTTTAATGGCGCCTTATAGTCGTGAAAATACGGTACTTATGAATAAAAAGTAAACCATCAAGCAAAAACTACTTTTTAAGTCCCTATCAAGTGAAAATAAAAATGTCTAAAAAGGCCAGAGAGTGGCAGCGGTGTGGTCCAACACTTCACTGCCTCGCTCGGTGTGGGTTCACAAAACAGAGACACGTCAAGGAAAGTTAACCATTTATTTAACATAGCAGCACAAGTTATTGTATATATATTGAACTGTGTACAGCTCTCTTTATCTACATTTATTTTTGTGCTTGCAAACACTTTGTTTTCTTCTTTCTACCCCCCAAATTTGCTGCTGTAGACTGTAAATTTCCCCAGTGTGGGACAATTAAATTAAATTAAATCTTATTAAACGTGTGGCTCACACAACATGGCAAACATTTTTGAGCACACAGTTCTTGCTAGTTAGAAACATTGTCTTAGGAAACAGAATTTTCACATTCATCCAAGGGTAAATGTAAATATTTAGCTAGTATAAAAAAAGTTGCTAAAATCGAACCAAAACTTTAAGATTCGGTGAGAACACATCACTCGTATTTCTGTAAAACGGAATAAAAATATTGAATTGGAATTTCAACGTTTTTTTTTTCTCAAAAACTTACATCACCTAGTGGAAATCATGAAGTCAGACTGAACCTGCTCCCATGATTGCCTCATTAAAAAGTTCAGCTGCTCCAAATTCCACAAACATTCCAGACGAGGAGGAGGAGGAGGAAGATAAAACAATCGGCAGATAACCTCTGACCCAATGTGGCAAACGCTTGCTACAACATATGACTTTACTACATTCAGAAATAAAACCTAAATATTCTTCCCTATGGAAGAATATGAAACCTGAGATGGTTGAGTGACATCTAAATGATGGCAATATTTGACAACGATATATGCCATTTTTAGAGCATAATAGACCACCAAACAAGTCACAAATGAAAAGGTACATGTTACAGTGCGGAACACTTCACCGTAATTATTTAACTCGTTCAAAAATGTCCATTATGGCAGCATACAATGTATGTCATTATTGTTGATACCTAATCAGCTTAAACCTTTTTTCAGGGACTCAGATACTAACCTCGGTTTGCAAGAGTACAAGTGTTCGCTTGAATACGTCACCTGGAGATATGTGGCATGATTCTCAAATGATTTGTCCCTTGTCATTGGTTTCTTTGAACACAAAGTGACACACTGCTAACACTGAGTGCTACCTTTATTGTTGGCGAGGAGCTCAAACAACGACACAATGGCGCGATAAAGGACGCTGTCCTCGCCACTATTGTGGCAAGTCAACCAGCAGACAAAACAAACACTCAACAAGTGTCAATAAGATTGGGAATCAAGTTTCCACAGTGCTATTTTAGTAGTGATTAACTTGAATGGCCTAACTGAAGTGAATAGTCATGGTACTGTTACTGGCTTGATTTTTGTTAATTTTTTTGGTAGGAGGGGTGTAATTTATTACTGGTGTTCTGGTTGGGCTGTCTTTTGTTTCAGAATACACCGCATACCCAGCCATCATGAAGGAGACGTCATAGAAGACTGTTTATGATAAGGAAATAAGGAAACCACTGTGTCGTTCTCCATTTGTATGGGCAGGCAGGCCTCTTCCCTTGTTGATGTTCGCTTCTTTTATTAATTGTAGAAATATTTCAATTTCTTCAAAAAAAACATACTTTATCCATAGTTTATTGTCCACCGCCATTTTCTTTTATTATAATATGTAGTTTAGCTGCAAAACCTGTTTCCATAGCCCAAAGTAGCGTTTTCCTTTTATCAAGAAATACACCCCATTTCCCCACCCCAAGAAAAACATTTCAGCAAATTTTAGTCCTTTTTTCCCCAGAAGTTACCACGTTTCCATTCAGGTTGTGTTTTGACAATTCATTAAAAAAAATTGAATGAAAACAGGTGGATAGAAATCCACCTATTGTAATTAGTGTCAAAGAGGTATGTTGAAATTACATAGCTGTTGTAAGTTGAATGATGAGTAGGAGCTAAATTTAGCCCATGTTGTTCGCGAAAGTTATGGCAAGCCTTCATTGTGTGTTTTTGCTCAGCGGAGAGGCTATGAAAAAGCTAAAGTTCAAAAAAATGACCTTTTTGCACACAAACAGCTATTTTCCATTGCGAGCATGACACAGATGAGAAAGAAAATTTAAATGGGCTAAGCTAACAAAACAAAAATACACAGTGACTGAATTTCATCATCCAACTTTCATTGCTTTTTCCCCAAGAGGAGCGCCTTGGGATCCATTGTAGCTCTCGCCCACACGCAAGCGTGCACACACAAGTCCTATTAAGGTCAAATGTGTTGCTCCACTCTCAACTCATCCCCTCCGGTACATTTTCATGCCCACTACACACCATGAAAAAATTTGCACATGCACATGACCCCGCATTCACGTACACTCATGTAGAGCGAACATTTAACCCAGACGGAGACTCACCAGTACATTTTATGTTGTTTGTGTGGCTTGTGGAATGTACACCAAAGTGGTTATAAATAATAAAATATAATAAAACAGAGTTGTTCTGTCTCACACTCGTTTGATGTCAGTTATGATCCATAGTACACACCTGGACACAAGTATGCACACACACGCACACACACACACACACACACACACACACACACACACACACACACACACACACACACACACACACACACACACACAGACTGTGTGGCACCAATAAGTGACCTTCAAAGTGCTTCAATGACAGGAAGTGCGAAGCAAGCACAATGCGTATGTGAAATGGTATCCGCTTGATGAGAACAAACATCTAGGTGGTGTTTACTAAAAAAAGGTTCTTGTTTTTACTTTGTTCACATGACAAAATTTTACAACAGCTCAAAAAGTTGGGACTCAAAAATGCACATAGGAAGGAAGGACAGCAAACTGGCAGAGCACACAGATAGATGGCTGCAAACATCGTGGAATGACTACTGCAATGCCAACCGTAACTAAAGATGCTGTTTTGATGTTGATTTATTCATGTAGGTATGTTTATTTGATTTGAATGGATTAACTTAAGAACGTTTTAAAATGAAAATATAGTTTGTTATGTAAAAATAAAAGGAGAGAGATCAAAGCCACTAGTTTTCAACCTTTAATGTGACTTTCATCCATCCATCGCTTATCCTCACAAGGAATGCAGCCGAGTTGGAGCCTATTGCAGCCGTCTTCAAGCAGTAGGCGGGGCACACCCTGAACTGGTTGCCAGCCAATCGCAGGGCACATATAAGGGCCGTTCACACGGCACACATTTGCTCCGGTGCTGCACCGAGATATTTTGTTGCGATATATTTTGCACCGCAGCAAATTGTGTGAAGCGTTCATACGTACAAAGCCGCTGAGCGGGGCAGCCCCGGTACAGTGTCGGGGCTGCCCCACTTGCGTTCACACACGCTCTAGAGCAAATTTAACCCAGTTGCGTTCACACGTGCAAATTTACACCGGTGCTGCTTCGCAAACGAGCATTTGCTGCGGAGCAAATATTTGACCCACCTCTCTGCACCGTGAGGCCAGTGTGTTAGCCAGTCGCCCACCGTGCTGCCCATATCCAATTACCATATTTTCACGACTGTAAGGCACCATTAAAAGTCTTAAATTTTCTCCAAAATGGACAGGACGCCTTATAATACGGAGCGTCTAGTGTATGCGTCGAGTTCCAAATCCTGACTGAGAGCACTTCTGGCCAACACGCTGTTTAAACAGAGAAAAGGCGGACGTGAGTGACGACAGACATGCGGAAGTCCGCCAATGAGTGAAGGGTGGGCGTGTAAGAGGACGCTAAAGGCACGTCCCTAGCAGGTACCAGTCACCAATGAGTGAAGGGTGGGCGTGTAAGAGGACGCAAAAGGCACGCCCCTAGCATGCCGTATGCTGAAGCTGGCGTATGTTTTACCATGCCTGGCTGCGCCTAATAATACAGTGCGTTTTGTGTATGTGTCAAATACAGAAATAGCACCCGTTACTGAGACCCGTTAGTACGGTGCGCCGAATGGTCGTGAAAATCCGGTAAATCAAAAACACAAAAACAAAAGAAACACCTTTTTAGGATGGCAAGTGGTGAAGACAAAATCAAGTCCAGCTGTTCTCGCAGTTTTTTCCTCAGGAAAAAATTTGCTTTCTAGCAGAAGCTTGATAATATTTGAAACTGTCCAATTGACACAGCTAGGTGCAATTTTCGACAGCTCATCAGGAGTTTGGGAGGTTTGTTTTGGTGCAGAAACTGATATTATTATACATATACAGGCATACCTCGGTTTTCAACCATAATCCGTTCCAGAAGGCTGTTCGAAAACCGATTTGTTCGAAAACCGAAACCACACTTTTATTACAAAGAAAATCTTTATTGAACACATCTGTTCACAAGCGTCACTTCCTCGTCTACCCGAGGAAGCGTCACTTCTTCGTGTAAGGAAGACGAGAGGAGTCAAGTGACGCATTCAAGTGCGCTCAGTTTGTTCGAGAAACGTAATTCGGTCGTTATCCTAGGCATAAAAAAAACTCAAAATTTTTGGTCGAAAACCGATTTGGTCGAGAACAGAGATGTTTGAAAACCGAGGTTTGACCATATAGATAATCCTCATCTCACCCCTCGGGTGGTGTCCGTCCCTCATTCAGCTCGGGTCCTCTACCAGAGGCCAGGAAGCTTGAGGGTTCTGCGCAGTATCCTTGCTGTTCCCAGCACTGCACATTTCTGGACTGAGATGTCCGATGTTGTTCCCGGGATCTGTTGCAACCACTCATCTAGTTTGGGGGTCACTGCCCGAGTGCTCCGACCACCACAGGCACGACTGTCACCTTTACCTTCCAGGCTCTCTCCAGCTCCTCGCTGAGCCCTTGGTATTTCTCGAGTTTCTCGTGTTCCTTCTTCCTGATGTTTCCATCACTTGGGACCGCTACATCCACTACAACGGCTTTCCTCTGCCCTTTATCTATGATCACGATATCTGGTTGGTTCGCCATTACCATCTTGTCAGTCTGGATCTGGAAGTCCCACAGGATCTTCGCTCTGTCATTCTCCACCACCTTCGGAGGTGTTTCCCATTTTGACCTTGGGGTTTCCAGTCCATACTCCGCACAGATGTTTCGGTAGACTATGCCAGCCACCTGGTTATGGCGTTCCATGTAGGCTTTCCCTGCCAGCATCTTACACCCTGCAGTTATGTGTTGGATCGTCTCAGGTGCCTCTTTGCACAACCTACACCTTGGGTCTTGTCTGGTGTGGTATATCTGGGCCTCGATGGCTCTGGTGCTCAAGACCTGCTCCTGAGCAGCCAGGATGAGTGCCTCTGTGCCGTCCTTTGGGCCAGCCCTCTCTAGCCACTGATAGGACTTCTTGAGCTCAGCCACTTCAGTTATGGTCCGGTGGTACATCCCGTGCAGGGGCTTGTCCTCCCATGATGGTCCCTCTTCCAGCGCCTCATCTTCTGTTCCCCATTGTCTGAGACATTCTCTGAGTACGTCATCCGTTGGAGCCTTCTCCTTGATGTATTCATGGAGCTTGGATGTTTCATCCTGGACAGTGGCTCTCACACTCACTAGTCCCCGACCTCCTTCCTTTCGGCTTGCGTACAGTCTCAGGGTGCTGGATTTGGGATGGAACCCTCCATGCATGGTTAGGAGATTTCGGGTCTTAACGTCCGTGGTCTGAATCTCTTCCTTTGGCCACCTTATTATTCCTGCAGGGTATCTGATCACTGGCAGGGCATAGCTGTTTATTGCCCGGGTCTTATTTTTGCCATTGAGCTGGCTTCTTAGGACTTGCCTCACTCGCTGGAGGTATTTGGCCGTAGCCGCTTTCCTTGTTGCCAGTTCGAGGTTGCCATTGGCTTGTGGTATACCAAGGTACTTGTAGCTGTCCTCAATGTCTGCTATTGTTCCTTCAGGGAGTGAGACCCCTTCAGTGCGGACTACCCTTCCTCTCTTAGTCACCATCCGACTACATTTCTCAAGCCCGAATGACATCCCGATGTCGCTGCTGTAGATCCTGCTTGTGTGGATCAGGGAATCTATGTCCCTTTCGCTCTTAGCAAACAGCTTTATGTCATCCATGTAGAGGAGGTGACTGATTGTAGCTCCATTTCTGAGGCGGTATCCATAGCCTGTCTTGGTGATTACTTGGCTTAGGGGGTTCAGTCCTATGCAGAACAGCAGTGGGGAGAGTGCATCACCTTGGTATATGCCACATTTGATGGACACTTGGGTAAGTGGCTTGCCATTGGCTTCAAGTGTGGTTTTCCACATCCTCATCGAGTTCGCAACGAAGGCTCTTAGGGTCCTGTTCACCTTATACAACTCCAAGCATTCAGTGATCCATGTATGTGGCATCGAGTCATAGGCTTTCTTGTAATCAATCCAAGCTGTGCACAGGTTGGTATGTCGGGACCTGCAGTCTTGTGCGACTGTTCTGTCAACCAGGAGCTGATGTTTGGCTCCTCTGGTATCTCTACCAATGCCCTTCTGTGCTTCGTTCATGTATTGATCCATGTGTCCACTTATCTTAGCCGCAATGATGCCTGACATGAGCTTCCATGTTGTGGAGAGACAGGTTATTGGGCGATAGTTGGATGGGGCTGCACCCTTCGAGGGATTCTTCATGATCAGGATCGTTCGCCCTTCGGTTAGCCATTCTGGGTGAGTCCCATCCCTCAGCAGCTGGTTCATTTGTACTGCTAGACGCTTATGGAGTGCTGTGAGTTTCTTTAGCCAGTAAGTGTGGACCATGTCCGGGCCTGGTGCTGTCCAGTTCTTCATATCTGAGACTCTTTCCTGTATGTCTGCCACTGTTATGGTAACCGGGTTCTGTTCAGGGAGGTTGCTGTGTTCCTCTCTCAGGGTCACCAGCCATTGTGCACTGCTGTTATGTGCAACCTCCTTCTCCCATATGCCTTTCCAGTACCTTTCAGTTTCCAGTCTTGGCGGGTCAGCTCTGTTGTTAGGACCCTGCCACTGAGCGTACACTTTCGCAGGTTATGTTGCGAACAGCCTGTTTATTCGTCTGGCCTCATTCTCTTTCGTGTACCGCTTTAGGTGACTGGACAAGGCTTGGAGCCTTTGTTTGGCAGTTTCGAGTGCTTCAGTTATGGTCATCTGGATGTACCTCTCGGGTATCGGCCTTTTCATCACACCTCTCTGGGCCTCCGTCAATTGACTCACATCTTTCCGGGCCGCCTAGATCTGAGCCTCCAACCGTCTTTTCCATTGTGGGTAACGTATCTCATGGCTTCCATGGTTGCTCTTATAGCCCAGAGTCTCCAGGATCACTGATGCTGAAGCGTATATCAGCTCATTGGTTTCTGTGATCGTTACGGTCGCCCTCAGTGCTGCATTCATACTTTCTATGAGACTTTCAGATGGTACTTCACATAGCCGTTGTAATCGGTTTCTAGGTTGCCCAGCTTTCAGCCATGATCTTAGCTTTCAGGTCAGTTGCTGCCTCGCTCTGCATTTCATTCATTGGGGCTGGCCACCCAATCTCATCATCTGCATTCATTGGGGCTTGCCTCCCAATCTCTTGTATGACCTCCTCCTCTGATCTGGCAGCCTGTGACAGCAGTTGCCGTTTGTGGATGTTGGAACACTGAGCTACTAGTTGTTTCACGGTCAACCGTGACTGTGGGTTTCGAAGTAACCATTTAGACCACATTCTCTGCATGTAACCCCTCTGACTAGGCTTGCTTGAGTAGTAGCATTCCAACAGAGCCGTGTTATCGCATCTCGCCCATCTCCGCTTTGTTCCAGTAGCCCATTTTTCATCAAGGTGCTCTGGTTCCCCAGCACCTGACGCAGACCTTGTTTGGCCGGGCGACGTCTGAGCCGGCATGTCATTCGTTTTATTGTCTCTCATCATTGTATGAGGTAGGCATTAGCGTGAAGGATCTTGCCCAAGGACCCACACTGGATGGTGTTATGTGCTCATTTTTGCCCCAAGCGGGATTCGAACCACCGTCTCCCGTATGCCAAACCGATGCCTTACCAACTGAGCTATATATATATATATATATATATATATATATATATATATACACATTTATATATATGAGAGCTGTCAAACGATTAAAATGTTTAATCTGATTAAAAACTAAACTGACATAATGAACTCAAATTAACTCATAATTAATCGTGATTACTCACACATTTTTTATCATTTCTGAATTTCTAGTGAGTGTGAGAGCCACTGTCCAGGATGAAAAATCCAAGCTCCATGAATACATCAAGGAGAAGGCTCCAACGGATGACGTACTCAGAGAATGTCTTAGACAATGGGGAACAGAGGATGAGGCGCTGGAAGAGGGACCATCATGGGAGCACAAGCCCCTACACGGGATGTACAACCGGACATAACTGAAGTGGCCGATCTCAAGAAGTCCTATTAGTGGCTAGAGAGGGCTGGCCTGAAGGACAGCACAGAGGCACTCATCCTGGCTGCTCAGGAGCAGGCCCTGAGCACCAGAGCCATTGAGGCCCAGATATACCACACCAGACAAGACCCAAGGTGTAGGTTGTGCACAGAGGTACCTGAGACGATCCAACACATAAATGCAGGGTGTAAGATGCTAGCAGGGAAAGTCTGCATGGAACGCCATAACCAGGTGGCTGGCATAGTCTACCGAAACATCTGTGCGGAGTATGGACTGGAAACCCCAAGGTCAAAATGGGAAAAACCTCCGAAGGTGGTGGAGAATGACAGAGCGAAGATCCTGTGGGACTTCCAGATCCAGACTGACAAGATGGTAATGGCGAACCAACCAGATATCGTGATCATAGATAAAGGGCAGAGGAAAGCCGTTGTAGTGGATGTAGCAGTCCCAAGTGATGGAAACATCAGAAAGAAGGAACACGAGAAACACCAAGGGCTCAGAGGGGAGCTGGAGAGAAGGTAAAGGTGACAGTCGTGCCTGTGGTGGTCGAAGCACTCGGGGCAGTGACCCCCAAACTAGATAAGTGGTTCCAACAGATCCCGGGAACAACATCGGACATCTCTGTCCAGAAATGTGCAGTGCTGGGAACAGCAAGGATACTGGGCAGAACCCTCAAGCTTCCTGGCCTCTGGCAGAGGACCCGAGCTGAATGAGGAATGGACACCACCCGAGGGGTGAGACAAGGATTTAATTTTTTTTTTATATATACAGTATATATATATGTATATATATATATATATATTACAGGTATATATACAGTCAAACCTCGGTTTTCGAACGTCTATGTTCTCGATCAAATTGGTTTTCGACCAAAGATTTCAAGTTTTTTTATGCCTCGGATTACGACCGAAATTCGGTTCTCGATCAAACTGAGCGCAATTAAATGCACCATTTGACTGCTCTCGCCTTCCTTACATGAGGAAGTGATGCTTCCTCGGGCAGAAAAGGAAGTGACGCTTCCTCGTGGCGCTTTCCATTGTGAGCAGAAGTGTTCAATAAACTTTTTTTTTAAGAGCGTGGTTTCGGTTTTCGAATAACCTTCTGGAACGTATTACGGACGAAAACCGAGGTTTGACTATATACAGGCATATAAATATTCATATTTATATTTTTCTTCCATTCTCGGTTTGCGACAATGGTGCTAAATTGCAAACCCTTGCCACCACCGGAATAGATAAACAATGCTTAACATTGGCTTGACAAGTGATCTTGGGATGACGCTAACCTATCACAAGTGTCAATGGCCTTGTGCAAAACTGATTGGACTCGATTTGAATGAAGAAAAAAAATCTCCAAAGCTACAGCTTTTGAAGCGGGTTTTCCTTGGGCAATTTTGATCAGCCACATTTTTTTATTTTTTTTTTTGCCTGCATGGTGAGCATGTTAAATATAACACAGCCCAGAAACCCCGTTTCAACTCACCATTGCCAATGTGGAGAATGGGGAGCGTGAAGACTTGAAAGTGCTCTGTGACTGGATGAGCAGTTGAGTGGATGTGATTGGATGAGTGGACAAGTGTGAAAGTGCAAGTGAGTGTGTGTGAGAGAGAGAGGGACAGAGGGAGAGAGAGAGAGCGATATTGGTGTGGCCGTGTTTCCTTTTTTTCCCCCAAAAACTCACCACCTTTGCAAATTTGAAAGTTACATTCTTCTACATCGCAATGTTGATTTGAATTGGATTAATTGTAGTTTAGTTTTCATGTATTATATTTTTGTAACAATGTATACGGTATAGTCAAGAGGCTTTGTTCAGAGCTACACAACACCATCCAATATCTGTGAGCAGAGGAGAACAGCACCACCATAAGGCAACAGTGTCAAATCGTGGTTGGCGTGCACACAACACCCTCATATGGTGCCTCCATCCCTTTTAGGAGCTTCATGCACTTAGGATGATTAAACTCCACCTCTTCTTGTGTGTGCAGGTTGAGGCAGGTTTACTCACATTCCTATTTTTTGGAGGTGGGGGGGGGGCATAAACGCTCAGAAGAGGCCAGTTCAGCAGAGGCATACAAAGAATATTCACAAGAACACAAAAGCTTCCTTTTATTTGATGTGTGTGTGTGTATAACTTCCTGCAACTTCCTGCAAGGTGCGTTGAAGGAGATGTTAGATAGGTTTGCACTTATCTATGTTCCAAGTCAAAATACATTTATTCATGGAAAACCTCTTAAATCTTCAATCTAGACGACCATCTTTGTTACCTTCCAGAAGGAGGTATTAAGAGTGATCACTTTGCAAATGATTTAGACAGAAAAGAATGTTAACATTTTGCCAAAAGTAAATATTTAGCCGAGATTGATTTTTTGTGTCTCGCTAAAACTGAGACTAAACATTTACCTCAGACTGAATTAGTACTTGCTAATTAATGAACGGAAGTATTCGGACGTAGTACCTGTCCAAGGTCCAGCGTGACGTTGACCTCGTTGAACTCTGTACTGCGTGACAGCGGCGGGCTCTGCCACCATCTCTCAGTGCCGTCAATGGCGTTTGTGATGGGGTGGGCACGGTCGCTGTCGCCTTGGCGACAGATGTCACAGTACTGGCCCTGAAAGAGACATTAGCATGAATTCATTGTCAGTGTGATGTACCATTTTTGAAAAATATATTTTTAAAAAATAGCTTGATGTCACGGAGACTGAGTGTTTTATTCTGTGTATGTTAGTGAAAGATTATTATTACATACTATTATTGTTAAGTACTCATCCCTCTTGTCACGGGACATGAACTAAGCTAAACTTTACAATTTTTCCTACTGGGTAATCTAATGGGGGAAAAAACAGTTTCTGTTCATTTCTGAAATCCTCAGGCCTGAGAAAATAATGTTTATTCGCGTTATTGATTGTGTTTTATGATCAATCTTATGCACAGCATATCCTATGTACTTTAATAAAACAGCTGCAGCTGTTTTATTAAAGTACAGTCAAACCTCGGTTTTCGACCATAATCCCTTCCAGAAGGCTGTTCGAAACCCGAATTGTTTGAAAAACCGAAACCACGCTCTTTTTAATAAAAACATCTTTATTGAATACGTCTGTTCACAATGGAATGCTACACGAGGAAGCATCACTTCCTCGTCTACCTGAGGAAGCGTAACTTCTTCCTTGTGTAAGGAAGGCGAGAGGAGTCAAGTGACGCATTCAAGTTTGTTCGAGAACCGATATTCGGTTGTCATGCGAGGCATAAAAAATTCTAAATTTTTGGTCAAAAACCGATTTGGTCAAGGACAGAGACGTTCAAAAACCGAGGTTTGACTGTAGTTTAACGGCCATCTTGAGATAGAGTTGAGCATGTGCCACAGGTGTAAGAGTGTTGTGTCCAGCAAAGTGGTGCAAAATCACTGTGAAGTGCTCCGATCGATGTCATAAGAAACCACTTAAAATCACCAGCAGGTGCAGCACAGTCAACGATAAACCACCCCCAACGCCCACCTCACAGAACCACCACCTAAATTAGCTGCAATCCTGCTTCAAGGGGACAACAGAACAGGCAGAGGAGGTGGGGCTGAAATTGGGATAATCCCACCAGAGCAGCACGGACAAACACGCTTCAAATGGCCGACACGGGTCAGTCACCAGGAGGAATGTGGGTAGGAGGCGGGAAGCTCGTCAGCCTTCATCATTAACCCATCAAGACCGAGCAGAAGCCTTCACCTTTCTACATGTACCCGACACGTCTCAGGTCCCATCCGCTACCCTTAATTCCGAATAGGGTCCCACCACTGGGCCACAGTTGAATTCAACGGTAACTAAAGGACAAGATGAAAGACGTGGGTTGCCAAAACTGTGGTTAAATGGTAGTTATTCCAAAATTTAATTGAATTGAACACAACTTTATTGTCAAATGTGCTGTACCTATGTGTCACATACAGCACAGATGAAATTTCTTCCCTCTCAACATAAAACAAGAGAAGCCGCTGCGGGTGTCCGGGCCGCAATCAAAAGAAAAGTTAACAAAAAATGACAAAATAATACAAGACAACGCATGAGACACAACCAAAAAAAAATGTTACTTGAATCAATTCAACTCTTTGCACTTCACTGCATTTATTGAAAAGAAGTCGTACAACCACATTCTTTGTTTGGTACATTTTCCTGCCACTGGATATTTGTGTTTCATTTATTGATTGATTTCATTTACTTATTCCATTTTATTGTGTGTTCTATACAAAATATGGATTTGTATAACAACGTCACAGAAAATTGCCATTCATTTCATGCAACTTAAGGGAAAATGCTCTATAACTGTATAACTTACAGGAGTCCAAAAGGGATCTTTTATTTATTTATTTTTACAATATGTGGACCATAGACCCCCGCAATTCGCAGGGAACAGGCCTATTTAATTTGTAAGATTTCATTGGTACGGCCCACTTGGGAACAGATTTTCCTCCATGCAGCCCCACAGCGAAAATGAATTTCAGAATGAATTAATGAATTTGCAGAACAATACAATGCTGTTTCATTACAATAAGGTACAATTCACGTGCATTCGTTATGATGAATGAAAATGAACACAATAAGTAAAACTAAAATTGGAGAAAAAAAAAATCAAAAATGAATTAGATATTTCCATATCTCTGTCTATGCATCCATGAATCTGTCTGTCCCTCATCCATCTGTTAGGATGCATTGTTTGTCCACGGTGTAACCCCTCCCTTTTTGTTGTTTCTTTTTTCAGTGTGGACTGGGCATCTCGCTAATTGGTGCACCTGCCTCCCTTACACACCTGCGAGTCTTTTGCTCATCAGCCACATGCAGCATAAAAGCCAGCTTCAACAGTCACCTGTTTGCCAGTTCGTCAGCGTTCTTTCCTGCCGTACTCGCTCCTGCCAAGCTGCTACACCCTAGCATTCCTGTACTCCTCGACTTGTTCATTTTGACTCCCTTTCAGCTCCTGCCACCTAGACCTGTCCCACTTCCTGGCAATAAACCATTCGGAGTTCATTGAGTCCGTGTGGGTCCTGCGCTCTTTTTCCACAAAGCCCAACACTAGTGATGGGTCCAGCGACACCGATGCGTTGACGCATGCATCGGGCTCACAGAGCATTCCACGTGTCGGTGCATGTGCTGCTTCATTACATCACGTGATTGACGCGTGAACTGCACTGGCGCAGTCGAGACTGCATCGGCTACGTCGACACAGTCCAGGCTGCTTGGCACAGTCCAGGCTGCGCCACTGAGTCCAGGGGGCGTCGACTCAGTGTAGGGGGCATTGACGCAGCAAAAGCCCGCACAGTGTTTCTAAGGAAGTGCGTCTGGCGACACGATACCGACTGCCGAAACAAGTCAGACCACACCCTCGCTCGAATAAAAATATATGTTTGGGCAATACGGAAAATACACTGATTATCAGAAAAAATGTGTCCGTCTGACATCTAGGTTCATGTCGGCTGTCATATAATAGGCTATTATTATATGAGAAGTTCTTTATGAACGTTTGTACTGTACGTCATACTCCAGTTGATTGAGAGGTCCCGCCTATAAGGGGGAGTTCCAGAAAGTGACTGTGAGTGAACACACCGCATGTTTGATGACTCTGCCACGTTGCTATTAAGTCACATAAAACGTAAACCTTGGCTGCTGACCATCATTACATCGGCTAGGCTGGCTTAGCTGTTGTCGTAGTTTAAAGCTTAATATGTGGCGTGGGTTGGGTCGGCGCCGCGAGTACGTGCTTGCGCTCACGCACGCACAGCAGAGAGCAGCGGACTATCGACTGCTGAAACGCGCTTCACTCGGGTAACGTTGCTACAGTATGTGCACATTATGGAGCAGCTTCCGGACAAACACAAATTGTCCGCCGTGTAGAGCCATTTTGATCTCCTTTTGGAGAATAAGGTATTTATTAAAATCTCCTTGTCTCACCAAGTGCCTCTCGGATTTTTGACCTGTCTTATTCCATTGTGTGTGTGTGTGTGTGTGTTCTCCACAACAGGGGAAATAGCATGCATTAAACGCAACAGACTGAAATTTAAAACACTGGACCATCTTATTTTTCTAAATCAAAATTTGTGAAGACAAAGCCCACGAGCATCCTCATTCCCATGATTTTCACATTATTGAAACACATTGAATGATACAATATGAATGCATGGACCCCTCCGTGAGCCGTCACCTTACCGTGGTGGAGGGGTTTGCGTGTCCCAATGATCCTAGAAGCTAAGTTGTCTGGGGCTTTATGCCCCTGGCAGGGTCACCCATGGCAAACAGGTTCTAGGTGAGGGGCCAGACAAAGCATGGCTCATAGACCCTTATGATGACTACAATATATGGACCAAGGTTTCACTTGCCCGGACGCGGGTCACCGGGGCCCCACTCTGGAGCCAGGCCTGGAGGTGGGGCTCGTTGGCAAGCGCCTGGTGGCCGGGCCTACACCCATGGGGCCCGGCCGGGCACAGCCCGAAGAGGCAACGTGGGTCCCCCTTCCCATGGGCTCACCACCCATGAGAGGGGCCAAAGGGGTCGGGTGCTATGTGAGCTGGGCGGCAGCCAAAGACGGGGACCCTGGCGGTCCGATCCTCGGCTGCAGAAGCTAGCTCTTGGGACATGGAATGTCACCTCTCTGGCAGGGAAGGAGCCCGAGCTGGTGTGTGAGGCAGAGAATTTCCGACTGGATATAGTCGGACTTGCCTCCACACACAGCTTGGGTTCTGGTACCAGTTCTCTCGAGAGGGGTTGGACTCTCTTCCACTCTGGAGTTGCTCACGGTGAGAGGCGCAGAGCAGGTGTGGGCATACTCATTGCCCCCCGGCTCAGTGCCTGTACATTGGGGTTCACACCGGTAGACGAGAGGGTTGCCTCCCTCCGCCTTCGGGTGGGTGGACAGGTACTGACTGTTGTTTGTGCATATGCACCAAACAGCAGCTCAGCATACCCACCCTTTTTGGAGTCCTTGGAGGGTGTGCTGGAGAGTACTCCTGCTGGGGACTCCCTTGTTCTACTGGGGGACTTCAATGCTCACGTGGGCAATGACAGTGAGACCTGGAGGGGCGTGATTGGGAGGAACGGCCCCCCCGATCAGAACTCGAGTGGTGTTTTGTTATTGGACTTCTGTGCTCGT
Organism: Hippocampus zosterae; assembly: GCF_025434085.1. Classification (NCBI taxonomy): domain Eukaryota; kingdom Metazoa; phylum Chordata; class Actinopteri; order Syngnathiformes; family Syngnathidae; genus Hippocampus; species Hippocampus zosterae. The sequence goes on along the minus strand of NC_067452.1, from coordinate 3,249,520 downwards.
CACGGACTGTCCATAACGAACACCTTGTTCAAACATAAGGGTGTCCACATGTGCACTTGGCACCAGGACACCCTAGGCCGCAGTTCGATGATCGACTTTGTAGTTGTATCATCGGATTTGCGGCCGCATGTTCTGGACACTCGGGTGAAGAGAGGGGCGGAGCTGTCAACTGATCACCACCTGGTGGTGAGTAGGCTCCGATGGTGGGGGAAGATGCCAGTCCGTCCTGGCAGACCCAAACGTATCGTGAGGGTTTGTTGGGAGCGTCTGGCGGAATCCCCTGTCAGAAGGAGTTTCAACTCCCACCTTCGACAGAGCTTTTCCCATGTTCCGGGGGAGGCGGGGGACATTGAGCCCGAGTGGACCATGTTCCGTGCCTCTATTGCTGAGGCGGCCAATCTGAGTTGTGGCCGTAAGGTGGTTGGTGCCTGTCGTGGCGGCAATCCCCGTACTCGCTGGTGGACACCAGCAGTAAGGGATGCCGTCAAGCTGAAGAAGGAGTCCTATCGAGCCTTTATGGCCTGTGGGACCCCAGAGGCAGCTGACGGGTATCGACTGGCCAAGCGGACCGCGGCTTCGGTGGTCGCCGAGGCAAAAACCCGAGCGTGGGAAGAGTTCGGTGAGGCCATGGAAGCCGACTTCCGGACGGCTTCGAGGAAATTCTGGTCCACCATCCGACGTCTCAGGAGGGGGAAGCAGTACACCACTAACACTGTGTACAGTGGAGATGGGGCGCTGCTGACTTCGACTCGGGACGTTGTGAACCGGTGGGCAGAGTACTTCGAAGACCTCCTCAACTCCACCAACACGCCTTCCTTGGAGGAAGCAGAGCCCGAGGACTCTGAGGTGGGCTCTCCTATCTCTGTGGTTGAAGTCACCGATGTGGTTAAAAAGCTCCTCGGTGGCAAGGCCCCAGGGGTGGATGAGATCCGCCCGGAGTTCCTCAAGGCTCTGGATGTTGTGGGGCTGTCCTGGTTGACACGCCTCTGCAACATCGCGTGGTCAACAGGGAGAGTGCCTCTGGATTGGCAGACCGGGGTGGTAGTCCCTCTTTTTAAAAAGGGGGACCGGAGGGTGTGTTCCAACTACAGAGGGATCACACTCCTCAGCCTCCCTGGTAAGGTCTATTCAGGGGTGCTGGAGAGGAGGGTCCGTCAGGAAGTCGAGCCTCAGATTGAGGAGGAGCAGTGTGGTTTTCGTCCCGGCCGTGGAACAGTGGACCAGCTCTACACCCTTAGCAGGGTCCTTGAGGGTATGTGGGAATTCGCCCAACCAGTCTACATGTGTTTTGTGGACTTGGAGAAGGCGTTTGACCGTGTCCCTCGGGGAGTTCTGTGGGGGGTGCTTCGTGGGTATGGGGTACCGAACCCCCTGATACGGGCTGTTCGGTCACTATACCACCGATGTCAGAGTTTGGTTCGCATTGCCGGCAGTAAGTCGGAATCGTTTCCAGTGGGGGTAGGACTCCGCCAAGGCTGCCCTTTGTCGCCGATTCTATTCATAACCTTTATGGACAGAATTTCTAGGCGCAGCCGAAGCGTTGAGGGAGTCCGTTTTGGGGGCCTCAGTATTACATCCCTGCTTTTTGCAGATGATGTGGTGCTGTTGGCTCCTTCAAACGGGGCTCTACAACTCTCACTGGAGCGTTTCGCAGCCGAGTGTGAAGCGGTTGGGATGAAAATCAGCACCTCCAAATCTGAAACCATGGTCCTCAGTCGGAAAAGGGTGGAGTGCCCCCTCCGGGTCGGGGGGGAGATCTTGCCCCAAGTGGAGGAGTTTAAGTATCTTGGGGTCTTGTTCACGAGTGAGGGCAGGAGGGAGCGAGAGATCGACAGGCGGATCGGTGCAGCGTCTGCTGTGATGCGGACGTTGTATCGGTCTGTCGTGGTGAAGAAGGAGCTGAGCCAAAGGGCGAAGCTCTCAATTTACCGGTCGATCTACGTCCCAACCCTCATCTATGGCCACGAGCTATGGGTCGTGACCGAAAGAACGAGATCCCGGATACAAGCGGCCGAAATGAGTTTTCTCCGCAGGGTGTCCGGGGTCTCCCTTAGAGATAAGGTGAGGAGCTCGGTCATCCGGGAGGGGCTCAGAGTCGAGCCGCTTCTCCTCCACATCGAGAGGAGCCAGATGAGGTGGCTTGGGCATCTGATTCGGATGCCTCCTGAGCGCCTCCCTGGTGAGGTGTTCCGGGCATGTCCCACCGGGAGGAGACCCCGAGGAAGACCCAGGACACGCTGGAGAGACTACGTCACCCAGCTGGCCTGGGAACGCCTCGGGATCCCCCGGGGAGAGCTGGAAGAAGTAGCTAGGGAGAGGGAAGTCTGGGCTTCCCTGCTAAAGCTGTTGCCCCCGCGACCCGGCCCCGGATAAGCGGTAGATGATGGATGGATGGATGGATGGATGGATGAATGCATGGATGTGAATGATATTATCAAGGGTCAAGGTCATCCATCCATCCATCATCTGCCACTTATCCGGGGCCGGTAGCGGGGGCAACAGCTTTAGCAGGGAAGCCCAGACTTCCCTCTCCCTAGCTACTTCTTCCAGCTCTCCCCGGGGGATCCCAAGGCGTTCCCAGGCCAGCTGGGTGACATAGTCTCTCCAGCGTGTCCTGGGTCTTCCTCTGGGTCTCCTCCCGGTGGGACATGTCCGGAACACCTCACTAGAGAGGCGCTCAGGAGGCATCCGAATCAGATACCCAAGCCACCTCATCTGGCTACTCTCGATGTGGAGGAGAAGCGGCTCGACTCTGAGCCCCTCCCGAATGACCGAGCTTCTCACCGTATCTCTAAGGGACACCCTGCAGAGAAAACTCATTTCGGCCGCTTGTATCCGGGATCTCGTTCTTTCGGTCAGGACCCATAGCTCGTGACCATAGATGAGGGTTGGGAGGTAGATCGACCGGTAAATTGAGAGCTTCACCCTTTCACTTAGCTCCTTCTTTAACACGACAGACCGATACAACGTCCCCATCACAGCAGACGCTGCACCGATCCGCCTGTCGATCTCCCGCTCCCTCCTACCCCCACTCGTGAACAAGACCCCAAGATACTTGAACTCCTCCACTTGGGGTAAGATCTCCTCCCCGACCCGGAGGGGGCACTCCACCCTTTTCCGACTGAGGACCATGGTTTCAGATTTGGAGGTGCTGATTTTCATCCCAACCGCTTCACACTCGGCTGCGAAACGCTCCAGTGAAAGTTGGAGAGCCCCGTTTGAAGGAGCCAACAGCACCACATCATCTGCAAAAAGCAGAAATGCAATACTGAGGACATCAAAACGGACCCCCTCAACGCTTCGGCTGCGCCTAGAAATTCTGTCCATAAAGGTTATGAACAGAATCGGCGACAAAGGGCAGGCTTGGCGGAGTCCTACCCTCACTGGAAACGATTCCGACTTACTGCCGGCAATGCGAACCAAACTCTGACATCGGTGGTATAGTGATCGAACAGCCTGTATCAGGGGGTTCGGTACCCCATACCCACGAAGCACCAACCACAGAACTCCTGAGGGACACGGTCAAACGCCTTCTCCAAGTCCACAAAACACATGTAGACTGGTTGGGCGAATTCACACATACCCTCGAGGACCCTGCTAAGGGTGTAGAGCTGGTCCACTGTTCCATGGCCGGAACGAAAACCACAGTGCTCCTCCTCAATCTGAGGTTCGACTTCCTAACGGACCCACCTCTCCAGTACCCCTGAATAGACCTGACCAGGGAGGCTGAGGAGTGTGATCCCTCTATAGTTGGAACACACCCTCCAGTCCCCCTTTTTAAAGAGGGACCACCACCCCAGTCTGCCAATCCAGAGGTACTCTCCCCGCTGACCACGCAATGTTGCAGAGGCGTGTCAACCAGGAGAGCCCCACAACATCCAGAGCCTTGAGGAGCTCCGGGCGGATCTCATCCACCCCTGGGGCCTTGCCACCGAGGAGCTTTTTAACCACATCGGTGACTTCAACCACAGAGATAGGAGAGCCCACCTCAGGGTCCTCAGACTCTGCTTCCTCGAAAGAAGGTGTGTTAGTGGAGCTGAGGAGGTCTTCAAAGTACTCTGCTCACCGGTTCACAACGTCCCGAGTCGAAGTTAGCAGCGCCCCATCCCCACTGTACACAGTGTTAGTGGTGCACTGCTTCCCCCTCCTGAGACGTCGGATGGTGGACCAGAATATCCTCGAAGCCGTCCGGAAGTCGGCTTCCATGGCCTCACCGAACTCTTCCCACGCCCGGGTTTTTGTCTCGGCGACCACCGAAGCTGCGTTCCGCTTTGCCAGTCGATACCTGTCAGATGCCGCTGTGGTCCCACAGGCCATAAAGGCCTGATAGGACTCCTTATTCAGCTTGACGGCATCCCTTACTGCCGGTGTCCACCAGCGAGTACGGGGGTTGCTGCCACAACAGGCGCCAAACCACCTTACGCCCACAACTCAGATTGGCCGCATCAACAATGGAGGCACGGAACATGGTCCATTCGGACTCAATGTCCCCCGTATCCACCGGGACACGGGAAAAGTGCTGCCAGAGGTGGGAATTGAAACTCTTTCTGACAGGGGATTCCGCCAGACGCTCCCAACAAAACCTCACAATACGTTTGGATCTGCCATAAACATTACCATTGCGATCAGAGTGTTGCGGCCAGATTAGACGCTCCTCATGTTTATTATCTCTAGAAAACACCACAGTGTTCATGCAGCTCTTACCATATTATTTTGTAGTATTTATCCGTGAAAATATTGTCTGACATAAACCAGTCCGTGGGGCAAAAAAGGTTGGGGACCCCTGATCTAAAGGGGTCTGGCAACGAGTCACTGAACTGGTTGCCAGCCAATCGCAATATTTATACTTTATCAATTGTAAAATGTTATGCCTTTTTCACATGCCATTTTTTGAAAAATAAATGCTTTCCATCCATTATCCAAGCTGCTTATATATTCCACACAGGGAGGCCACAGCTGGAATTGAACCCGGTACCTCTGCACTGTGATTATATATATATATATATATATATATATATATATATATTAGAGCTGTCAGTTTAGCGCGTTTTTATTGGCATTAATTTAAATGAATTTTAACGGGATTAAATTTTTTCTCGCGAGATTAACGCGGCACACGTCACAAGCGGATGTTACGGTGCTCTATAAATACACCAGAACAAAACAACAAGCGCGCTGCAGAATTCCACGCCCATGTCTGTTTTGCCAGCCTTGGCAGCGCGAGACACCGAAGACGGACACTTAAAGAGTTTATGAATGGAAAGTTTACTTTTAAAAAGTTGCCAGATTGCTCCACTGACAAGACCAAAGTTACACGTTCTTCTCTCTGTGTGTATCATACAGGTATACAACGTATGCCACTGACGCGATTGTTACTTGTTTGGAACTATTTTGTGTGGAAGGTTACGGCGTTCCGTGTCCATATAAATAGAGCGGGTGGAGCTTCTCTGTGTTCGTCTGACAGTGACAGTGCGCTGCTGTTGTAGTGACCAAGCGAAAATTAATAAATTAATAAATTATTGTTGTCATCGAACCAAGTGTAGTCATCCGAAATGAGGTAGACACAAAAACCGTAGAGAGACTTCCGCGCAAGAAGGACCAACATAATCAACATAGCCTGACTGTGTTAGGGGGAGTGAAACCCCCCTCTTTCAGAATGGTTTGCCCCAGCAACACGGGGGAAGTGCTTGCGCTTGTTTGCACGGCCGGCAGTTTTGAATACAGCGGCACATAACGAACACTAGTGTCCGGGGTCTCGTTATTCTCCAACATACAGAAACAGACTGCTGTGTTCAAAGCAAACTTGAGAAAAACGAAGTATGCAACCATGGTTTAAATCCACTATAGGCTGAGTACTAGTTTACCTTAGATGTGCACTTTATATTGTTATATTGCTAATAATAATGTTATATTGCTCTGTTTTGATTTCATTAAAAAAGCTGTTAAAGCAGCTGTTGTGTGACAAAATATTTTTTTTCACTGTTGTTGATGGACATAATATTGTGTGAGAGATTATGTGTGAACAACTGCTCCAAGTGAAAAATGTTCATGTAAAATTGAAATTGTTATTTCAGTGAATATTTGCATTTGGCACATAGAAAACTGATTCATGATTCCAAGTTGATGAGAGCATTAAAATGGGGGAAAATAGGACAAAAAAATATAAAAGGAAATTCAGAAACGATAAAAAATGTGTGAGTAATCACGATTAATTTTTTAGTTCATTTGAGTTAATTATGACAGTTGCATTTTTAATTAGATTAAATATTTTAATTGTTTGATAGCTCTAATACATACATACATACATACATACATACATACATACATACATACATACATACATACATACATACATACATACATACATACATACATACATACATACATACATACATACACACACACACACACACACACACACACACACACACACACACACACACACACACACACACACACACACACACACACACACACACACACACAAATGACTACACGGTGCAGAGGTACCGGGTTCAATTCCAGCTCTGGCCTCCCTGTGTGGAGCAATATACAGTTAAGCAGTACAAAATGACTTCTCCGCTGTGGATGTCACAACAAGGTAAAAGTTATTTCCTTTGTGTCAAAGGTGTCACTGGTGATGTGACTGAATTGTCGGGAGTCGCGTCGTCAGTTCGTTTCGGTAGTGCTCACCTGGATGGTCTGTCCCGGGTCTCCAGAAACCGGTCCGCCGACCAGTTTGCAGTAGAGGTCGGGCACGCTCTTTCCAGCCTCGTCTTCTCCGCAGGTGGCAGTGGCAGTGATCTTGGTGCCCTCGGCCAGGTTGAAATACGGCGGATGCAGGCTGAAGCCGTTCACCCCGCCGCTGCTCGCGGCCTCTTTTGCCGACACCGGAAGCAAAAGCACGGCAGAAACTAACAGCAGTAAAGCGAGGCGCGCGAGGGGCGCCATCACGGACACCACCTGTGCTGAGAAAAGTTGTGAGCTAAACAGGACGCTGAACTTGCTGTTTGGGGAAGTAGCGGGTTGAGTGAGGAAAAGCTGACTCCGTACTCGAGGCTTAGCGGTTAGGGTGCCCGTGTGCGTGACTGCGCAGGCGATGTGTGTGCGCTTGCTCTGTCCGTGCCTGAAAGGGGTCGCAAGAACGCTCAAGTGGGCCTCCTACTTTTGGTCACGTTACCTGCACGCTCGTGCACGCGCAAAGGGGTGGGATTTGGCGGAATTGAAGTGCGTAGTCACGTGATCGTGGTTTATCAAATTCAATGAGGTTATAGAGCAGGGATAAGCAACCTGAACGATGGGAGGGGACGTTTCCATCAACCCTCCCGGGAGGCAACTTTGGACTGCCACTTGCCACTTCCTGATATAAACCATTAATTAGGTCGAAAACAATAAAGTGCATTTTCACGTACATACTAACATGCATACACATATACACAGGATACATATATAAATATATAGACCGATACAATCCATACATACAGATATAATGTACACATACAGGCTCTACATGTAAAGAGATATGTTAAAATCTACATACATTTACTGTATATCCTCAGGCAAACACCTATATTAATATTATCCATCCATTTTCTCAACCGTTTTATCCTCACGAGGATCATGGGTGTGCTGGAGCCTATTCCAGTTGTTTTCGGACAGTAGGCGGGCGACACCCTTAACTATTTCGCCAGCCACTCGCAGGGCACACATAGACTACAATACAATACAGTAAAATACATACTGATTAACAACCATCTACACTCACAATCACACCTACAGACAATTTTGAGTGATGAGTTAACCTCCCGTGCATGTTTTGAATGTGTGAGGAAACCGGAGTACCTGGAAAAAATCCACGCAGGCCCGGATTCGAAACCACGACCTTTGCACTCTGAGGCGGAGGTGCTAACCAGTTGATCACCATGCTCCCATAATCATGTGATTGTAATTTTTATGATAATTATTATACATTTTTATTATATGATGAATCAGTTACATCGTAGTATTGTAAACAATCTTCAGAAAATAGTCAATCATACTATGCTCTACTATACTATACTATACTATACTATACTATACTATACTATACTATACTATACTATACTATACTATACTATACTATACTATACTCTCTGAGCTCATCTGCCCCTACATACCAGACATTATTAGAAGTACCAAGAACTAAACTGAGGCTCAGAGGGGATCGAGCCTTTTCTGTTGCTGGTCCCTGTCTCTGGAATGACCTCCCACTGAACATTCGGCAAGCCTCCTCGCTGCCCATCTTCAAAACCCTCCTCAAAACTCACTTGTATTCTTTGTCATTCGACTCAGCATGACTTAGATTTGTTCTTGGTTTTACTGTTTTGTGCTTTCTACCGCCTTTATTACCGATTTGTTTTTCTGCTTATTGTATATGTTAAATTGCTCCATGTACAGCACTTTGTATGCAGCGATGGCTGTTCGAAAGTGCTCCATAAATACAATTGAACTGAATTGACTATGCCATTTGTAGGTATGTAGATATTGCTCTGCAAACATAAATGAGATGTAAGTTGCTTCATATCGCTTTATGGCTTTGTAGACAACATTATTCATAGACCGTGGGCCATGGGGAAAATCGAGCTTCTGTTTTTGACCCTTTAATGCACCTTGTAATCGGAAAACATGGTAAGATGCCCACTGCAGTAACCACTGTCCCTGAACGGATTAAGTTCAATGACCACCCCCAGGGTGGTGTGAAAATTTGAAAAATGGGGCCTAAGAACCTTCTAAAGAACATACTTTTTTTTTTCACATGAGGAAATCTTGCAGATTATTCGCAAGTCCCGTTCCACTAAAGCCGGGTGCCCAAGTCTGGTCCTGAAAGCTTCCATCCAGCCTGTTTTGGATGTCAACCTGCTCTAACATACCTTATTCAAATGATCAGCTCACCAGCAATCTCTGGAGAAGCCTGATAATGATCCTGATCATTTGAATCTTGTGTGCAAAGTATCAGTTGCTCCTACATGGTGTCATTTAGCCCCGAAATTTTGAGACAATTCAACATGTTTCATCTAATGGTACATTTCATCAGCAAATTTGCAGACTATTTTTAAATATTTTTTTCGGTCGTCCTAAACCCTGAATACAGATTCTACTGAACTATTCCCATCACATTATTGTGTAAGAAAGATTCAAAAATAAATAAAAATAAAAAATAAAACTTGGAATGGAATAAGGAACACATAAGCTGTTATTAAAAACGTTTTGTTAAGTATGTTTTTTGTCCCAAACAGGGTAGAACTCTCTCACATTTCCCACATTCCCATCTGAAAAATTCATCCATAATTAAAATTATTTAAATGTCTTTGCAAGTGAAATACACATAGCAATGGTTCTCGAAATATTCTTGGCCGCTGTTACTACATTCTTTTGTGAAAAGAACCTCAGGACTCATCTACTTCCTGCCACTTTCCATCCCGGTCAATGAAGAGTATCATGGGAAAGAAAACTCTTGTGCCTCAAGGGTTTTCTACGGACGACTGTGAAGCAATGTTCCCTCTAATTTTTCAATCCGTCTGAGCACTCACACAAACTCAATGAGCATTCCTTGTGAGCCAGATCAGACATTCACACGGTGGCCAATCCAGTATCACACCGGTCCAAAACCTGAGATCATAAGTTACACGTTGTAGGTATGTCACAAAAAAACTCAAACCAGCGATATACCAAAATGAGGATCAAATTGAACCGAGATTTGTGACATGAATAAAATGAACCCGGGTTATGTTTCTCTTCGGAGAGGAGTGTTCTGCCGAGTTGCATTGGTTCTTCCCTGGCGGCAGCAGGTGCTTTGGGGCTAGCGAAGGGCTATGCGACCAGTTGAGGAGCAGCAGCATAAGGGGAGGAAGGGCGAGCAGGTTGGGCACTTCAACAGCGTTCTCTTATGCGGTTGTCAGTATGAATCGCGAGGGAAATGAACTCCTTGACGGACTCGGCTCACCACGAGTGAACAGCTGATCTTGAAGCTCCTCTGAAAGTTCGCAAATAAAAGCTGTCCAGCCTCATTTCAATTAGGCCAAAATCCTGAACTTGATGGTATAGTCTGCTGTTGACTGCGCTCCGGCGTAATGACATGAGCTGCTTGCCAAAGGACTGATTAATAAAGGGCTGTTCAAAGACTTGACATATCTCAGAAAAAAAGAAGCAAATGATTCTTATGTTTCTGTATGCCAAGCAGTGCTCCAGGGGCGTGATGGTCTTAGGGGATCATGTCTGAATCTGCTGGATCCATGACTGCTTAGATCAGGCATGTCCAAAGTCCGGCCCGGGGGCCAAATCCGGCCCGCGGTCGAATTTCATCCGGCCCTCGGCCCCTGTCATAAAATCAATGCCGTCTGGCCCGCAGGTTGGGCGCAATGGAACACGTGTTGCATTGACTGAGGTCTTGTAGACTGGTGAGCGATGTTTCATAGAGTACTGCTTCCCTCTAGTGGCTAAATTAGTAATAGCATTCACTAAATGAGTAATAGCATTTAGACACTAGAGGGCAGTAGCACTCTACGAGACGTCACTCACGAGTTAACAAGACATCACTCCGTGTTCATATTTACTGTACCTCCCAGTTTACTGAAATGGCGACAATCAACAGAAAAAGGAAAGTTGACTGCGAGGGACGACGATTCAAGGATGGATGGAAATTGGACTATTTCTTCACTGAAATACGCAACAACTGTGTCTGCCTCATTTGCCAAGAGACAGTGGCTGTTTTTAAAGATTATAATGTCAAGCGACATTACCAAACAAGAGACGCTGACATGTACGACATGATTACAGGCAAGGAATGAAGAATGTCAGCCAAGGTCGGCCCCCCGACATTTTACCACATAAAATCTGGCCCCCTTGGCAAAACGTTTGGACACCCCTGGCTTAGATCATACTGTCATGCAAGGAACAGGATTCGGAAACCAGAGAGTCTTTTGAACAAAAATACAAACTAACAACAGCGAGCAGGGCTAGATGCAGAACAGACCTGAGCAGCCACCGCAGCAAAGTCACGATTTCTTTGGTGGAAATTACTAGATTATTATTATTATCATAATATTCAAGGCATAGGGGCATTGCCATCTACTGACTGAAGGAAATATATATTTAACTTTTGGACGTTTTACTAACAGCGGGTTGACCGGATTTACCTCATATTTGCCCAGAAGAGTGTGTAGGCCGGATGATGTTGCAACATGAAGTATGTTGAAAACAGCACTACTTCTAAAAGTCTAAAAAAATGCACAAAAACTCAAAACCTTTCAAACACATCAGACGTAGCAACAACATCCATCCGTCCATTCATGTCTAATCTGCATATCCTCACAAGAGATGCAGGCATAATGGAGCCTATGCCAGCCGTCTTCGGGCATTAGGGGGGGGACACCCTGAACCGGTTTCCAGCCAATCGCAGGGCACACATAGACAAACAACCATCCGCGCTCACACTCAAACCTAGGGACAATTGAGAGTGTTAGCAATAACAACAATATTTTCTTAGGATATTGTGCAATATATATATTTTTTTAATGGCTCAGACAACGTCCCCTAAAACTTTGAGGGAAGCAGCGCTGGTTGTACATGTCACCAAGATCGACAAAATTTGGGAGGTATCCGTAAAAGCCCAAGACCTACAGAAAAAGCTGACAGGAAGTCTCCCATTTTTAAGTTTCTTTCATGTTTGGACCCATTTTGACATTTTTTTTAGAGGTCACATTTTTTAAAACTCATTTTATTCGATTGTCCTGAAATGGGTGTTGCATCCGAAGATGTTCGAGACGACCAGGAAAAAAGCACTGTTTGGCAAAAAAAAGAGGCAGATTTTGATGGCCCTAACAATTTGTGAAATTTGAAATTTGCCACACACTTGGCAAAATAATACTTAATCTTTGAGTTCATTTTGTGGATCAGAAAAATACTGAGTTGAGTCCTCCACAAAGTTTGAATGAAACTGCCATGGTTCAACATTTCACCAAGATATACCAAAAATCGGAGGCCCATGTAACCGGTCAAGACAAAAAAAATCTCTCTTCTTTTTGGCTTTTTATGAAGGTCATATTTTATCAAAATCGCTTTTAATCCGACGTACTTCATTAAAAAAAATAATTCAATTGCAATGTGTCAATACTCCAACGTTGTAAGGGCTGTGAGGGCCCTTGTCGGCTGATCGCAACTCAAGTGTTATATTGGTATGTTCTATCACCCTTAATATTATCACTGTAAGAAGCTGCGTATAAGACCCAAGTCTTGGTCAAATGAACTCAATTGTTTTCGGAGGAGAGCATGGCCATGTGACAATTACACAATGTGGTGCAGATTGAATTTTCTATTTTTGAATGCATTTTTCTTCATGCTTGGTGAACCACATGAGCCAAGTAAACTGATTTCTTTGTTGAAGGCAAATATGAAAATGCAAAATATCAAGATTGCTCAAGTTTGATTTTGGGGAGGGGAGGGGGGTTGTGCTGTATACATTTGCGATGCACTAAGAAGGTGAGAGCACGTTAGAGAGAACATTGCTGTGAAGCCTCATGGGAGTTCAAGAATGTAATTAATTAATATAATTTATTTAATTTACAGAATGTCTCTTCAAGGATACAACACTGCATTTTGCTGTTATAACCCCCCCCCCCCCCCCCCCCCCCACACACACACACACGCTCACACAAAGTGGGGTAAGATAAGTGGATGCACTGACTGAAGTGAACTGACTGAAGACAACTTCCAGAATTCCTGGAATGCTCCAATTTCTTCCGCTCTGGTTTAAGTAGATGTATGCCCACGCACACAAACACACATACACACATAAACACACAGTGATCTTTGAAGTGTTGTGGGCCTTGGAGGGGTGACAGCAGATTACAAGTACATGCATGCCCTCTTTGTCTCCTTCATCCAAACGTCTACTCGCCTCCACCTTCTTCATCTTCATCTTCTTTTCTTCATCTTCATCTCGTAACCTCGACTCCTGTTCACTATTACCCCTAATGTTCTCCGTTTATTCATCTTCTTGTGATCTGCTTGTTTCTGTCTCCATTCCTTTTGGTCTCTGCAAATGAAGATGAGGAAGTGAAGACAATAAGCGTGTAAACACGGACTTTGTTCTGTTACTGAAATATGTATCTACTGTATGTTGCATTGTTTTGCAGTTACACTCCACCACAGTAGGAAGCATCGCTTGATTTGAGAATGTTGTTTCTCAATACACTTTAGATTTATTCTTCAAACAAACACATAGATACATAGACAGCAATGCAATGCTCGACATTAAAAACACATTAAAACACGGGCATACACAGCAGAACAGAGCAGAGAAAGACAAGATACTGTGAGAATTTGGGGCCCAGTTTTGGAGAATGGCACCAATGCGTTTGAAGTAAAAATGGGTGTATCATCATTTTCATGCCAGCGCAGGTCCACTCTTTTGTGTTTGGGACCATGTTGCGCCTGTCTGTTGGTGTTCTGGCACACCAAGATGCCCCGTCCGTGACTCATCCGAGAATTTAGTAACAGAAAGTAGGCGGCACTCGGCATAAAAGCGGGCGCATCATCATTTTTGGGCTGGAGCAAAGGTCCATCTCAGGATGTTTCTAAATTATGGCTCACACTTACAGCCGCACATGCAAATTTGGTTACAAAAGTAGAATACATTGTTAACTCGCAAAAAGCAGGTGTAAAACGAAGCACAGGCCGGTGTAACATGATTCTGGTGCATTTGTTGAAGGCGCAGGCAGATAAGTGTTAGTGTATAGTGGATGATAATTTGTTTTGTTTTGTTTTGTTTTGTTTTACACAGAGCATGCACACAAAGCAGAGGACAGGACATTAGAGGTATATTTAGAAAAAAACTGCGAGCACGCTTCACGCCACACTGACCGTTCGGAAACTCATAGTGTGTTGAAATGTAATTTAGAGTGCTACAAAATAGCTGACTGGGGACATGGAGCGGCCATGGCAACAGCCAGGATGATTCTAAAGGGTACAAGCAAGATGTGAGGCTTGTGGGCTGACGTAGGATTTAAACGACCTCATTTAACATTCATGTCTCATGAGTTGCAACTAAAGTTGTTGCATTATTCTTTCTGAAAGAGCCACGGTAGCTAATGTTCACAGTAGTCTCAAAACAACAATAAAAACATGGGTTGCGGCCTGCTCGTTGCCCATCCCCTGGTTTGCGATTTTCTGAGTACCGTGCGGGCTATGTTTGGAGGAAAACTTATGTCGGGTGGGCTTTTGCAGGAGGATCAGAGGCTGAGGTAGTGTTCAGAGATTCCCAGACTAGCTGTTGCAAGAAGTGTGAAAGTGATCAGGTTGAAAGGGTGCTGCTCTGATGAATGATGCCCTGCTCAAGGTCCTGTTGGTTCTCCTCTGCGGCTGGGGATTATTGACGGCCGAACTCACTGTGGGACTGTTTTATGTCATGAGGTGCGAAGATTGAGAGGCAAAAAAGCAGGGAGGCATGAGAAGCAGGGTGTACTGAACATAATGTATTAACAAAATCACTTACAAGGGCACACTGCAAACACTAAATAAATAACACAAAGAAAGACAAAAAAAATCCCCAAAAGTCAAAGTAACAAACAAACAAAAACCCATGACAGCAGCGGAGAGGGGTCGGCGTGGCAGTCCTTATCAACAGAAAAGAGCTGAAGACAAAATGAGTGTGCGGCAATCTCTGTGACCTGGAGAGGATCCGGTGACAGTCATGCTGAAGTAGCTGATGGATGTCACAGAAAACAGGGTCTTATTTGTCTCTGAGATGCAGGTGGATTGATATGGAGTTTCCTGGGACCAACTGTCAAATTTTTTTTTTTATTTAAAAAATAATAATTTTAATTTTTTGTCCTTGGAGACTTTTCTGTTTCAAGTCCTTGAACACTTTTGCTATGCGGTGCTCTTTTTGCGTGGAAAAAAAAGATGCCTGCCAGCTGGCCCCCAATAGTGACATTTGTCCTCACTTCCTTTGTGGTCAGGAACAGGCCAAACAAAAACGATGAAGCAGTTGATACAGAACCATCTTTGTCCTTTGTGAAGTATGGCACAAGACGGGGTTAGTGAATGATGTCAGTACACACTATTTGACATGCTCCAACATGCTCTGGTGGTCTACGCCGCAGGCGCGGAAGCTGTAAACTAGAGTGGCCGTGTTGTACAGAAAGGTGAGCTCAGTCACTCATTTCCTTCCAAGCCTCAGAAGAAGTACTTGAGTCGGAAGACATGTTGGAACGCAAACATTTGATGATGACAGCAGTCTGCAATTGGAAAACCACCTCCTCTGCCGTCCATTCATTCCTGTGCAAAGCAGGTGTTCTCGCAGGCGGGATGAAGAAACATCTGGAATGGCGAGCAGGTTGAGCCAGAAAATACAACTACAGTATGTTGATTCAATTTGAAACTTTAGGGTGTTATACCGCCGTGGTGCAAGGGGGGGGGGGGGGGGGGGTGTACCCAAATTCAAATCCTGCTTCGGGCCCCATAAAGGTTGGCTGTCAGAAGGGAAGTGTTTTCCTATTTGTCCCTCAGTCTCCAGTAATTCCCATGATGAGTACAACCGTTACATTGATTTAAATCCCTCAAACAGAAAATGAATGCTCAAAATCAATTCAATGTCAACGTTTGTGGTCTCTATTTTTGAAACCCCCATATCACAACTACCGGTACATTCAGGATCTGGCTTTCTTTCAAAAGTGATGAGATATTTAATGATTATATTAATAATCACAGTAACAGTGTCACAAACAACACTTATGAAAACATTTGATTGGTTTGGTACTCATCTACAGTAAATCAAAAACGATAGTGTTGGGGTTTAACATTTATTATGATCGGATTGGTTACTTCTCAGGCATTGTTCAATTTTACTCCACATTTAGCTTGTTGGTAGCTACTTTTTTCTATGTACAGAAATAGTTTATAATTTTAAAAGGTTTTTTTTGTTTTATTTTGATGCTTTTTTTGCATCAGATGCTCAACTGACTGAGTGTCAGTCCATCCATCCATCATTTGAGCCACTTCATCCTCACGCGGGTCATGGGCGCGCTGTAGCCTATCCCAGCTGTCTTTGGCATCAGCCCAAATTATTTTATATCTTTTTGATTTGCAGGTTAAAGTTTTTTTAATATTGTGCTCCTGAGTTAATGTTGGTGATCAGTTTGAATTCAATATTATTTATTGATTTTATGAAAATTTATTTTTCAGTATCGTATGATTGGACGTGGTTGGTCAAAAAATGTTTATAGTTTAATTAAGGACTTAATTATTTTTTTTTAATTTCAGATGCACTTTAAATCTTTTCTGTTACAGTTAATGTAGTAAAGCTATTCTTTGTTGTAAGTTGGTCCATATTTCTTTTTCTTATTCTCTTATACAGTATGTTAGTAAGGATATAGTGTGATGCATAGGTGTACATACAACAATTTTATCAAGAAATTATACTATTTATAGTCGCGCGTGGGGGAGGGGTTCTTCCTAGGGGGGGGCATGACAGAAGGTTGGCTTTGGCTAAAAGCCAACCTGGCCAGCTTGCACATCTCATTGCGTCCTTTTCATCAAAGATGTGAATTCACATGAATGTAATGTTGACTGACAAATATTAATTTTATCACTGTTCAATCCTTCACCTGCCGTCGCTTCTGTCCTGGAAGCACGGCTGCGTAAACAAATGCATGTGGGGATCAATAACATGATGTCTGGAGCTCGATATACTCAAAATATTTGCTGCATTTCTTGCTTTTTAAAAAAGGGCATGGGATTTTTAACCGGCACAAATTTTTAACCCAGTTAGTATAAATTCAACTTTTCAGCAAGGTGGCCATTTTGGGGAGGCAAGTTTTGTGTCACCCTCAGATTCAGACGGTTTCTCGGCTACAATGGCAGCAATGACTGTTGATCATTGGGGCAAAGGCCATCTTTCTTTTGCTCATGTCATCAGCCTGCGCCCCAGGAAGACCCTCTGTTGAGAAGTTTTAGTAGACTAATGATGGGTTTGTGAAACAGCCAGAGGATTAATTTTATTGTTTTTCCACAGGGGTTTTCCCCGCCAAAAGGAACAAATAATGACTTAAGGACAGGGGTCACCAACTCCCATCCTCAAGTGCCACTATTCTGCATGTTTTCGATGTTTCTGCAGAAACCTGATAAGGATCCCGATCACTTGAATAAGGTGTGCTGGAGGAGGGAAACATGCAGGATATTGACCCTTGAGGGCCAGAGTTGTTGACCCCTGCTGTACAAGTGGACACTGTGACAGTCAAGCAAGGGAGCCTATCTCAGTTGTGTGTCCATAGCGTTGGAGGGGCCTTGTCGCGTAAACAATGGTCCACTCTCTCTTGCCTTTTCTACTGTATTGCTGGTCCTAAACTATGGAATAATTTTCCAGTAGTGTACATCAGACAACCACCAGCCTCCAAACTTATTTTTATTCATTGGCTTTTAACGCAGCTTGAGACGCCACCCTTATTCCATCCATCCATCCATTTTCTAATCCGCTTATCCTCACAAATGTCACAGGCGTGCTCAGGCATATGGTGATCACGCACTGGGCGGAGGGCACCAGCAGCCCCACCCCCCAAGCTGGTAAAAAAAATGACAATACAGTAATAAGAACTATAATAAAAGGAGTATATCACATTTATAATAAAGGTTTGTCAAGTATGTTGATAAATATATGTAATACAAAAATAGCAGTCTTATTTACACGAAAAAAGATTAATCTCCTGTGCAGACCTCTCGTCGGTCGACCTTTGGTGCCCTGCGACCCCTCTCTCTTACGTTCCATATAGTACTGTGGTTTATTCCATTACGCTTCAATCAGAAATTTGGCAGAAGTTTATTTTTGGACATATGGACATGTTGTAGAAAAGGCACCAAGAGTTGGGGGTGGAAAAGGAAATTTAAAAAAAACTGTGAGATGATGTTTGCGCATCACTTGCAGGTATGTTTTAAATATTTATTCATTTCATAACAGCATTGTTTCGATGACAACAATAACCACAGCCAAGTTCAGATGATGTGTTTACAGAAAAACCTGTTTTACATGGTTCGGTCAATAGTTCGATTTCTTGGATGTAAAACGCTTGGTTTCAGTATAGGCCTCTCCAATTCTCGCAAAAATCTGCTGCACTTCAAGAAATGCTCGTGACACATTGCGTGATACAAGCTCACCAAAAACGACCCAAACGCCGTTGTGGAAAAGTTGTGACCTGCACATTGATTACGCTATTTAAATTAAATGGAATGTTACGAGACCAAGTTGTTTTGCATGCAACGACTGTGCCGACATTTTCAAGAGGTTCGTGGAGCAAGAGCAACATCTATTGGTGAAACTATAATTTTTTTTTTTTTAATCGTTAAGATTACGTCTCCCTTTCATATTCAGTTTTCACATTTTGTCCAGAATACCTACCGAGGTGCCTATCAGTCCTTGTCGATAAAGGTAGAATATTGAGAGTTTCATGTACCTGTGTTTGAAATAAAGTGTAGACATACATAACATACTATCGAAAATATTTGTACCAGGGTTTAAAACTATATTTCACTGTGGAATCCTTGGATATTTTGTCTTGTACTTCTGAATATAGTCATTGACTAAATATGCGCTACAACGCGCTCAACTTTTGTTCCGAATCAGCTTCTTATTACTGGTTACGACTGACTCTCTTCTCATTTATACCCGCAGCTTCACTGTGCTTTAAACTGTGTGGACGCAGAGCGTCTGCAGCGCGGACGCTGGGCGTCTCGAGAGTTCTGAGTAGGTTGTCCCAATGCATTGAAACGAGACGAGTCATTGGATGGTTTTGTCCCGCTCATCGGACGCTCAGCGTCTCTGGGAGTCTGTGGACAGTGGGCGTGTATCGGCCCGCCCGAACGCAACTTTTCTGCATGATGATTGGATGATCTGTCTGAGGCTGAAATCTTTGATTGACAGCGAAACGAGCCAATCACCGATCTTTAGGTGTAGGCTTCCATGGGAGCATTTTTCAATTCTCATCCTGTTCTGTGTTGAACTGGAGACTTCTTCTAATCATTTTAGGGCAATCTCTTTGTAGAAAGCAACTAGCGACAAATTAATATTTTATTTCTGGTGGGTTTTACTGTAGTTGCTTGTGTTTGCAGACTGACTTATATCACCATATGGTCACAGATCATTTTCTTGCAAAAGAACGGAGAGTAGAATTCACGTATAAATAAACGGACACATTTTATGATGAAGGCCGAAATTGAGCTTCCCCTCCTTGACAGACGAGCATCCGCCACTGATTTCAGTAGCTGTATTTTTATTGAATTTCCTCAAAAAATACAAGCTGCTTTCTTGATTAAATCTTTAATCATTTTTCAACAAATTTCCACATTGAACGCCATTCTTCCAATTCATCATACAAAAGAACAATTGAAAGTGTTCAGATTTTGGGTCATGCGAGTAAGAATTGGGTGTTTTAAAAGTCTTTTTTTGGGGGGTGGGGCAGGGGGGGGGAATTGCACGTTTTAACAAAAAAAGCTTGTTTGAAAGAACCAACTGACTCTGGCAAGCATGCTCGACAGTTAGCAATGTAACATATGCCACATCGCTCAAAAACACCGTGACCAGATTAGAAGTTTCACCCCGACTACTCACACAAAAGCAGGAGAAACCAATTTGAATTTCAGTGAGATGGCAGGACAAAAATGCAATTTTCTCCCTGGGACACAATCACTCATTTTATAACACTTTAAAATCAGAGATGAAAGTGGAGTTTCCTGATAATTCCAATTATATATATATGAATATCAACTGACTTACCAGGTTTGTCGACCTTTCTAATGTAGTCGGACAAATCCGTTCAAGTCCTTTTCCTCAAGCCATGACCACTTGAACGTGTTCCGAACACTTGCGTCAATTGCATGTATGTCAGCTTGCCTGTTTACCTGTTTGAACATTGCGCTGGGGCCGTACCTGGCCGATCACGCATGAATTACGCAAAACGCTATTCAAATACTTGACATTCAATGATTAATCTGCATTTTGTGTGCACACGTGCACCCTTTGTGACTTCCATTCGCGCCAAAATGTCAAAATCTCTGAGATATGGCGAGGCCATGAGAATACGAGGGGAGGGGGTTTTACTGTTCATAGTGTTCGTGCCTCTACATGGCTACGCCCGTGAAAGCAAAACAACGAACTCAAACGCGTGTTCGTTCTGTTGTCAACTAATAGCCGGATTAATTTTAGGCAATTTTTTCACAATTTGAAAATCCGGAGGACTTATCACTGAACAATGAATGAGATATTAAGAGAAAAAAAAAAGCAAATTAAAAAAAAATAAGAGGACTAATGCGGCATTTGGATTTTGTCACATTTTATTGAACAGTTGTTTGTCACTCAGATGTTCCTGTGGAAAGAATAGCCACATTATTACAAGTTAAGGTCAGCGATGATGACAGAAGAAAGTCTTCTTACTTCGCAACAATGCTGTCATTCTTCGCCAGCCTGAGGATGGAATCATCAGACTCTCCCTGTTTTGCATTGAGGTGAGAACACGCACCCATGTAAGAAACAAATGTATTTGACGCATCAAACACAATGCAAATCTCACTCACCATCCTGCGGATGGCACCACAGATGGCGTAGGTCTTGAACTGACCGTTGAAGCGACCTGTAGCCTTGTCCACCTGCAGCCAACATCGTACAATGAATGAGAACTTTATTTCAGACACAGAAAGAGATCCGCGTCGCGTGTAATACATCTAGCACATAAAGCATAGGTGTCAAACTCAGGTCCTGGAGGTCCGTTGTCCTGCATGTTTTCCAAGTCTCCCTTTTGCAACACACCTGATTCAAATGAACAGGTTCAATATCAGGCTTCCGCAGAGCTTGCTGATGATCTGATCATTTGAATCAGGTGTGTTGCAACAGGGAGACCTGGAAAACATGCAGGACAGCGGCCCTCCAGGACAAGAGTTTGCCATCTGTGACATAGAGCATCGGAAAGGACAATAGACACATGAACCCCAGTGGCTCCAGTATAGTTGCAAACCTGACACAGCTTGTCCAGGATTACACACAGCAAATTCATTTCAACGAAAATTGCAGTTTTTAATCACTTTAAATGCAATTTCAGGCCGAGGTGTGGACTTTCTCAAGTTGCATTTTTCTTTATAGGGATTTGCTGGATGATGAACTTAATGCCCGTTTCAGCTTTAGGTTGCCAAGTTGTACACAATACATGTGGAGATAAGGATAAGCCTTTTGTGAAGCTTTGACACTCAAATGTCGGATTTCACAGCACAGGTGGTAGCGCAACATGAACAAAAATGGCTCGCGCTCCTTGAAACTCAAAAGCCACTGAGGTAGAAAAGGTTGAAAGTTCATCAGGGTTTGTTCAAGTTCGAAATTCGTTCGCCTAACAGCCACCAACAGTTTTAGTGTGTGTGTGTGTGTGGGAGGTTCACATCTGGCGACTGTTTGGTGTACATTTGTGACATGGAACGAACCCTGACATGAACGTAACATTCGTTGTTTACGAAAATTCTCGCAATTGTTCGCCACTACGTGGGAAAAGGGTTTAAGCAGTAGCTTCATACTATCATTATAGGCCATGGTGTTATATCTGGCTAATCTGACTCTGTGCAAAAGATTAGTACAGAAGCTTTTTAATAGGGATGTTTTGTTTTTAAGATCGATACCAGTACAAGTTTTCACTCATGCAAAACACAAACATTGTGAACCAAGACAATGTGTTGCAGATGATGATGTGCCGATGTGACAATCTGCCGCAGTATAGCGCCCTCTACTCCTAAGGAGAACTTGCTCAGTATCAGATTTAAATTTTTTGCTTTCAGTAGTGGTAGCTGTTGCCGGCAGCCTCCAAGAGCCACCGATGCCGTAAAATAAGGGCCAGTGTTGGCATGACACATGTACCTATATATCTTCATCATCTGATGAAAGGTCATTTTTGACAACATGTCCAATGTATTTCAAGGTCCGATGCATGTTGTTTGTCAATTGCTTGTGATGCACGACGAAAAGCTTGAAAAATAAGCAGATCAGCGGCATGACATATTTGCTACTCATTCAAGTTCGAGCCCAATTGCACCTGCTAAAACTTCATTACCTACCAGCCTTGGAGGAGTTAATGATTTGGCAATTATTTGGGGGGAAATCCTAAACATTTCGGAAACAGAATTCTCATGTCTTGGACGCATTTCATGAAAAATGTATTCTTTACACCTTGCTAAAAGTGCACTTATAGGTTTTAAGTGCAAGACAAGCAAACACCTCATCAAGCCATACAAATACAAAGCATATAAAACATATTTTGTGTCTTATAATCATACTTGGCTACTTTATAATAGTGCTGAAACAGTCCTTGAGTCATTTTGAGTGCCATGGTTCCAAATAAAACGGGAGACATTTTCTTCAGCCTCGTGTAATCGCTTATTACTCACAGAGTAGTTAAAAGAAGTTAGGCTAACAGGGGCAACAATTGTTCATGCTGTATATGACACAAACACTTGGATACTGACAGTTGCCGTTTGTAGCGGGCAAACTCGCTGATGTGCTTCTGACGTCACTTTATCTCATCGACCAAAATTTATGGGAAGACATTTATTTAAAGTCTCACTAATGTTTCAAATGAGGAAAATAGCGTACTGCAATGCACATTTGAAATCTAAAATGTGTAATATCTAAACACGAAGAGCAGATGGCTGCGTATTATTAAGCAGAAATGTGTTCTATTGACTTCTGTATCTTTAACCAAGCCACCCCCTCCCCAAAAAGTTATTTTTTTCAAAAGGTAGCTTTAGCTAAAAAATTGTACACATTACTCATGTGATCAGTATAGCAGATCACACTTCATGGATGATAGATATTTGTATCATGAAGTGTTGTTTTCATCAATGATGACAAAATAGTTTCTTAATGGCCCTCTTTTTCATGACGAGAATGAGACGAGGAGCTCTTTGGTGACTAAAATAGTGAGTTTTCGTGAAGGAGACTGGACATGTGGTCTGTCAGACGTTAGAAATGCACGACATGTCTTCCTATTGTGCATGTAATCTGTGTTGAAAAAAAACCCATCGGCAATGTTGCTGCAATCGATCCTTGTTTGATCATGCCCACCACCTGGCCTGCACAGAGGGCACACACACACACCGGCACAACACAAGGCCCCTGCTGCGGTCAAAAGTCACCCACACAGACACGCTTCCCATTGATGGACCATGGCGGCAGTGTCAAAAAGGGGCTTGGTGAAAGATACATGGCCACGGCACTCCCAATTTGAGGAAAAGGCCTGGCATTGAATTACATTTTTTTTAATGTACCGTATTTTCACGACTATAAGGCGCCATTAAAAGTAAAATTTTCTCCAAAATGGACAGGACGCCTTATAATGCGGAGCGTCTTTTATATGAGCTGAGTTCCAAAATCTGGCTGAGACCCGACACGCTGTTTATATAGAGAAAAGGCGGAAGTGAGGTCGACCAATCAGTGAAGCGCGTCCGTGCACTTATATGTAAATATATGGAGAGAGAGAAAATGTGTACGTGAGTGACGACACGCACGCATGCGGAGAAGAGGTCGGCCAATCAGTGAAGTGCGGAGAAGAGGTCGGCCAATCAGTGAAGCGTGTCCGTGCACTTATATGTAAATTATGGAGAGAGAGAAAATTTGTACGTGAGTGACGACACGCACGCATGCGGAGAAGAGGTCGGCCAATCGGTGAAGTGCGGAGAAGAGGTCGGTCAATCAGTGAAGCGCGTCCGTGCACTTATATGTAAATTATGGAGGCAGAGAAAATGTGTAAGTGAGTGACGACACGCACGCATGCGGAGAAGAGGTCGGCCAATCAGTGAAGTGCGGAGAAGAGGTCGGCCAATCGGTGAAGTGCGGAGAAGAGGTCGGTCAATCAGTGAAGCGCGTCCGTGCACTTATATGTAAATTATGGAGAGAGAGAAAATGTGTACGTGAGTGACGACACGCACGCATGCGGAGAAGAGGTCGGCCAATCAGTGAAGCGCATCCGTGCACATATATGTAAATATATGAAGAGAGGTGGACGTGAGTGAGGACAGGCACGCAGGGGGTGGGTCCGGCAATGAGTGACGGGTGGGCGTGTAAGTGGACGCTAAAGGCATGCCTCGAGCAGGTACCAGCACCCGTATAAAATGCGAGTATGTGCATTATTGCAAAACAACTTCGGTTTTGGTTTCCAAGAACCCCCGAAAATGAATTCCAACCGCTGGACACTGGCATCAACCGGGCGTTCAAAGTGAAGTTGCGAGCGGCATGGGAAAAATGCATGATCGATGGCGAACACAGCTTCACAAAGAGTGGGAGGCAGCGCCGGGCTAGTTACGCCACAACCTGTGAATGGATTGTGGCTGCTTGGACGAACGTATCTGCTAGTACAGTTGTTCGAGCTTTTGGCAAAGCCGGCATCATTTCTGTGGAGCCACATGACGACGAGAGTGACTCTGACAACGAAAGGGAACCCGGCGGTTTGGATGGATTACCGATACTTGCACAATTGTTCAATTCGGACACAGAAGATGATGACTTTGATGGCTTTCTGAGTGATGATTGAGCAAAAAACGTGAGTACCTTGTAAATAAAATACACCCGAACTCAGTTCTGCTTTTGTTGCCCTTTTAAAAACGTGTTTTAGCTTTGAGCTTCAGTGTATGCTTCAAGCTAACGTGTTAGCGAACGTGTTAGCATGCATGCATGCCGTATGTTTAAGCCTATGTTTTACCACTGTAAAACTGCGCCCATTAGTACAGTGCGTCCTGTGTATGTGTAAAATACAGAAATGTCACCCATTAATGAGACTGCGCCCAACCGTACGGTGCGTCGAATAGTCGTGAAAATACGGTACATTTGCTTCTTCATGCACAGCACTTGATGTGCAGCTGTGGCTCTTGTATAAGTGCTCCGTAAATAAAGTTTAGAAGAAAGATTACCTCAGCTATGTTGATCTGGACAGAAGCGTGGTCCTTGGCTCCGATGATTCTGTTGCTGGCAGAGCTTCAACAAACAGAAGAAATCATGTTCTGAAATACAACAATTTCTAATCCCTGGTGATGTTATGTTCCAGCCTGTCTGTTCCAATCCGTTTGAGCCAATGAAGCCCTTGATATGACCAACCAGTTTTTCCATACTAGATTCAACAAGCCGACTATCATTGGCTCACTCAGTCAGCTTGGGTAACAAACCTGACAAAAAATGAATGCCCCCCCATCGCGATTTTTTTGGGTGGGGGCAGGGAAACACAATTTTCCAAAATCTTCAGCCCCAATACTAAAAAAGGAAGGACCCCAAACATTTTAGCACTCTTGGCCAATTTTATGTGAAGATATGCAGGTCACAACTGTATTATTATTATATTTTATCCTGGTGACCTGTTGGGTTTTTCTTACGTAAAGGAGGTACCTTGGCTCAACAAAGGTTGTTTTCCAAGTGATGTAATAAATACTCTCTCCGTTAAAAGCTCAAGTTAGCAATTAAATTTGATAGGATGCAGAGAAACGGACATGTTTCTATCAACATGCAGTACAGCGATTTCAAGCCAGCTGTAACCTCTCTTAATGTACCAGAGATCTTACATTGGAGCTTTACACACTGTAAAGCTCCAGTGAAAGAGATCTTACATTGGAGATGTCTGGCCTCGCTGTCAATTCTGGTACTCAAAGCGAGTACCTGGTGCCAGTTGCCGGTCTCTTTACGTTCCTGGTGGGCATGGCGAATGTTCACAGAACCAAAGGTGCTTAAACAAAATGAAAAAGTACAAAAAGAACACCAGAGACGATAGGTGTTTGCTGAACAATTATTAGCATTTGTGCTAATAATTGGCCATTATCAGTACTGTACATTGCTGTGCACAGCCTCAACTGTGGCTGTGATTCAAGTGAATGGGGCCCCAAAAAATATCAGTGGACTTCAATCACAAACCCCCTGTCGCGACATATTTGTATCATATCATTATTTTCTCCTTGTTCTAAACTCCTACTAATATCTACTTACACCTGTGCAACCAGCAAATGGACACTTTTTAAAAATTATTCATGAATATTTTTTGTTGCGGACAAACTTCTGCTCCATGCTCAGCACATTTATTCACTAATTCATCGTTGAAATTAGAGCATATTTATAATTACAGTGCACCCCACCCCCAAAAAAGCCCCGTTGTCACAGACTTTGCCGTGTCGACAGTACAGTATTTCCAAAAACTATTAGTTATTTGTTGAAATCGTTTTTAGTCATTTATTTTTTTGTAATTAGGCCCGAAAACGGTCTTGGTCTTTGATTTAATTGTATAAATAGTTAAGTATTGTATAATAACCGTAAAAAAATAACGTTCAGTACTTCACGGATTTCACTTATCACTGGGTCTTTTTGGAACGTAACCCCCGCGATAAACGAGGGATTGCAGTATTTAGTAATTTTGTGAACTTTACAATTTCAGAAAGTGGCGAAAACTAATCTTTTATCCCCGATCAGCCCAGATTTCTGATCATATGATTGGATCAGGACATCCTGAAAACAATCCCTTATGTCACCGATTTATCAAGTCCATAAAAAAAAAACTATTGTGTCCATACGATAAAGCGATATAGTAATTATCATGACAGGCTAATCTGTTAGTCAATCCATTTACCGTATTTTCACGACTATAAGGCGCCATTAAAAGTCTTAAATTTTCCCCAAAATGTACAGGACGCCTTATGGTGCGGAGCGTCCTTTATATGCGCTGAGTTCCAAAATCTGACTGACAGCCGACACGCTGTTTATATAGCGAAAAGGCGGAAGTGACTGTGGCCAGGCATGCGGGAGAGAAGTCGGCCAATCAGGGAAGGGTGGGCGTGTATATATACATATATGGAGAGACCGAGAGAGAGACCGAGAGAGAGACAGAGACCGAGAGAGAGACAGAGAGACAGAGAGAGAGAGAGAGAGAGAGAGAGAGAGAGAGGGGACAGGCAAGCTAGTCCGCCAATGGTGAAGGGTGGGCGTGTAAGTGGACGCCTCAAGCCAGTACCAACACTTGTATAGAGTGTGGCAATGTGCATTGTTGCAAAACAACTCCAGTTTTGGTTTCTAAGAACCCCTGAAAATAAATTCGACAAAAACACACGCCTACGAAGCTCAGTTCAAACTTAAAGCCACCGGTTATGCTTTTGGCATGCGTGCCCATCTCACAGCAGCGGTGAAAAAACAATTCAAGCAAATGAACTCTGAGCTTGCCGTTATTCCCGGAGGCTTGACTAAAGAACTCCAACCGCTGGACATTGGCATCAACCGGGCGTTCAAAGTAAAGTTGCAAACGGCATGGGAACAATGGATGATCGGTGGCAAACACAACTTTACAAAGAGTGAGAGGCAGCGCTTGGCGAGTTACGCCACAATACGCAACAACGAGAGGGAACGCGGCGTTTTTGATGGATTACGGTACTTGCACAATTGTTCAATTCTTTCTACACACACGCGCGCTGCCACCATGTTTCGCTCTCTTCTTTACTTTCAAATGTGGGAAAGCTTCACACGAGAGAAATGTTGACTTTGCTGTTGCTACTCCTTCTTTCCGCTCGGCAATGCGTAGCAACTCACACTAGCATGTGATGCATTCAATGACAACTGAGATGTGCAGTCCTCTGCTTCTGATACAGAGGATGAGGACTTTGATGGATTTCTGGGTGATGATTGATCGAAAAACGTGAGAACATTGTACGATGGCTAAATAAAATACACCCGAACTCAGTTCTGCTTTCGTTGCCTTTTTAAAAACGTGTTTTTATCTTATCTGTATGTCTTGGCATGCTATCGTATGCTTCAAGCTAACGTGTTAGAGTGCGCGCATGCATGCCGTATGTTTAAGCTGGCGTATGTTTTACCACTGTAAAACTGCGGCTATTCGTACGATGCGTCCTGTGTATGTGTAAAATACAGAAATGTCACGCATTAATGAGACTGCGGCCATTAGTACGATGCGTCGAATAGTCGTGAAAATACGGTACTTCAGATTTGGCAGAAGTATAGTTAGATGCAGTATATAGTAAGTGTGGACATTTGGTTAGAAAATTTACTAACCCGAATGTTTTTGAATGGGCTTTGTAAACTTTGAATTTGGGAAATGTTGGATGGGGGTCTAATTCCAAACGTACTTGACCTTTTGAGAAATGATTTTTGGTGATTATGTTTTAGAGCCAGAGTTAGGAGCTTCCTCGTTATGGGGATTGGATTAAACCCAAAATATTGTTCGAAAAACACAACCATTTAAAATGTGTTTTTCACATGACAACGAGGGGCGTAAACGCCAAAAGCCATGTGTCCGCGGGTACCGAACCGCAACTATGTGGGTGTCAACAGTATTTTCAAACTTTACTTCATGTAATCCCGCTCGGGCCTTGAACCCACGCAACAACCGACCCCCTCGAGTAGTGGGGTTTGACGAACATACTTTTAAGACAACGCCCGTTACATTTGCTCACCATTTACGAGGGACGTAGAGGTCCACAAATTCACCAGCGTCGTTCTGCATGTTAATTCGCACGCCGTCGACAAAGCTGTAGGGAACATTTGATGTCAACATTTTCACGACACAAAACTGTGAAACTTATCGCAGCTGAATCGCAATTAGTTACAATGCACAAGCTGTCAACATTTCAAGATGTGGCGGACAAAACTAGCGGTAGCCTCTTAGCAACTTTTAGCATAGCAACAAACATGTGGATAGGTCCGCACGAATCGCCGTGGAACCTAACATTTTTAACAGCAATTTAGCTTCTGTTCTCCTTTAAACGAACGCACGCAGTAACCCTGTCCGCTCAACAGCAACAAACACCAGCAGAATACACGTTTACATCACTGCAAATGGTCATTTAAGGAGATTTTTAGAAGGACAGCGAGGCAAACACTTACCGTAACCGACAAATGGACGACAGGAAAGGAGGGGCTTCTTCTTCTCCGAGGTTGTGACGGCGGTTAACATCCTGCTGTGCATCACTGCTATCTGTCGTTTCCGTTGTGCTGTTTATTCATTTCCGATGTACTTTTCTGTGGATATCAAATTCTTGACATAAATCCAGTCCCATTTAAATATGCACTAAGGTATCTCACTTCACTTCCTCTTTTTCCATACGATAAAATGTTATTTAGTCCCCACATTCACTCATTCATTTCCCCTCCTTTCTCAAGTATGTTTCGTGATCACTGCGCGTTCCACTGTTCTTTTTTCTTCACACCCGTTAGACGCTATTTGATGTTTTCTAAAAAACTGTACGGCCACTTCCTCAACTGGCGGACCGCGATCCACGACCGGACCGACGACCTCCTCGGGCCGGACTTCCTCTGTCCGGACCCTCGGCAAATTGTATAAAATAATTTATAAATTGATTTTTACGTTATACATTTTATATTTGTGGACTGTAATCTGCGCATTACCGCGATCGCTTGTTAAAATTATCCGTTGTATTTTTTGCGTGCACTATCAGATGTAATGCAGAGGACCGCGGCAGCGCGACTTTGTGTGTATATTGTATAATATTTGACTTATTCGAGACCCTGCCTGAGCAAGGCATGTCGGCGATAACGATGCGCTGATTGGCTCCTCTGAACTTAAGGTGTGTCTATACATAAGCGTAAGCATATACGATGCGCTGATTGGCTCCTCTGAATTTAAGGTGTGTCCATACATAAGCGTCAGCACGCATTCAAAATGGATGATTGTGTCAGGAAACCGACGCATGCGCGACGCCACAGTGTGCTCACAGCTTCAGCCCAGGAGAGCCGCACACAGACAATTAGACAAAACGAATCGCGGGAGGTTTCGATTGTGTGCAGTTCTGCTGCCGTCTACTTTGCAGCTGTTTAATAGCAGAACACCGCAATATGGTAAATGAACATCCCAATGGCGTCCTCAAATAATATTTGCATGCCTCAGACATTGCATTAACCTTTAGTGGAAGAAAAGCACTGCACATTCCTGTGCTCCCTGGTGTCAGTATTTAAAATGGTTCTTAACTCCTCTTCTGATATATTTTTTAAGTGATTTCAGAAGGGATGTGAAAAGGGGAATTGTACAAATGAAAATGATATTTTTGTTTTTATGTTTAGTATTTATTTTGGTGAAATTAGTATTTTGTTTTGTTTTTGTTAAATTAATGGGAAAATTACAACGACTGTTTAACAAAGTTAAAATAGAAATAGCCCTTAATATATAAATAAGACATTTTTATTATTAAGCAGGCACAACTTAACAAAATAAAAGAGTTCCTGTACCTCAACACAATACCCCTCATTTTTTGCTGTGTACTGGCAAAGTGAATAATTGTTATTTTCATGCACCCCATTATTGGTTGGTTGTGAGGAGTGTTGATTTGTATAAGCTTAGCTTGACCATACTAAATGGGCATATTGCCCTGCTCCCCATGACCGTTGTGCATGAGACCGGATCTTGGTCTTAAAAAAAAAAAAAAAAGTGGACCGACAGCATTTCTAGTTGAGGACCACTGCTGTACGTGGTTATGCATAAACAAAAAGCCGATTGATTTACAAAAAATAGAAATAACTTGTGCATGTGAAATATTTAATAGCATATTTTTTTCTGTAGCCTACATATTAGATAGGACACTTGAATGTCTGTCTAATGTCGATTAGAATTAATGTCGATTTACTTAAGTTTAAAAAGTAATGTGGAAATAAAGTTTTGAGAATACAAGAGTGCCAGGGTGTGGATGTATATAATCCCGATACAAACCAAAAGTTGTAAAAATATCACGGTTAAGGGTAAAGTATGAGCCTTAAAGGAGACTTCTTTCTTCTTACTTTTTTCCTTTCTGATTGATATAAAAATGATTTATTAGATACAAACACATAACGGGGTAGGACAAGATACGTTTTTTACTTCTTCCTACTCCCTTGAACATAATAACTGTGTTAAATGAAGACTGATTTCTTTCTTTTTACTTTTTTATCTACCTTATCTTCTGTCAAATTATTACTGTATATGTTTTATGTTCAATAAACAAACTCGCACTCGCAAACTTGCATCAGGGCCGTCAGAGACATCAATCCGCCAAAAGAGGGACTGGAGGCAGAGGAATGTACTGATGACTGATGACAGGGAGGGCAACCATGCTTTTCCTTTTGCTTTGAATGTACATTTCTTGGCCTCGTTGACCATTCACTTGTGAAAAAAAGAGAGATATGTTTCAATGAATGTTTTTTAAACATAGTCTTGAGTGTGTAAACTCGAATGTCTCTTTGTAGTCTGTCATCTACGCCGGTGTCCTGTTACCTTGAATGTTGCTATCGCAAAGAATTGTGGGTAATGTCCTTTGGTAAAGACTGGTCAATATACTAAAATTGGAACGATACCTATGCTAAAGAGAATTTAAAGTTTGTATCCACGCATATTTCTTTGGCGATTGTAGAATTGTAGAAAAAAAGCAAGATTTCAAAGAAGACCTATGTCCAGGGGCCTCTTCAGAAAGTCAAATGTGGGGCTTTTTTGAATTGTTGTTTTTGCCTTGGAAATTTCCTTTAGTATACTATCCAAGTGAGATGATCGAAAAGTGTTTGGAGGATAGGGCATACACGACTGTAATTGCTGGTTTTATCCAATCAGATTGTAGATTGACCTCCGGAAAGCCTTCCCGCAGGCCCTGTGGCAAGTGAGTTTCTCCATCCTCTCATTGGCTCAGCTCCGATCACTTCTGGTTCGTTCAGGTTGATTTACGATGGTGGACGACATGGGACCATGATTGAAAATTCACTTTGAAGAAATACTTTTCAAGAAAAATAAAAACAATAATAATACATTTTATTTATAAGTGCCTTTCACAACACTCAAGGACACTTTACAATCAAGAGCAAAACGACAAAACCACCGATAAAATCTAGGATATATAATATATATAGGATAAATAAAGGAAGAGATGGATTTAAGATTAACATTCAAGTTTGAATAGGTAGGTTTTGAGATGGGATTTGAATGTGGGAAGAGAATCAATGTTGCAGAAAACCTGACTTTATGAGGCTATTTCAACCAACATTGCTTTGCAGAGTGGCTTGCTTTCAATTCAGATTTTTTTGGGGGGTCAGGGGGCAGGGGGAGTGGGGGTTAATTTCAGAGTACCGGTAGTTTTGTTTGAGGAAACAAGTTATCATACATAGGCAGGCAGGAGTATTTGCATTAGCATCTCTGACAAGTATGATGTTATTTATTGATTTTTCAATGTACCGGTAGTTTTTTTCATGTTGATAAAAATTGATTGTGAATTACTGTATTGTACTATAGAGGTTAGGAGTTCATGAGGTAATGTATGAGAAGAAAAGAGGAACCATGTTTCTTTTTTCTTTTTGTAATATCCTCAAATACATGAAATGTTTATGGAAGGGTGACTATACAGACAATTGTCTGTGACTCTGCAAGGGTGTTTTTAGGAACAGTTTCGTAACATGCTCTTCAGTGTGAATGTAGCCACAGTTGAAAAGTGCTTTTTTTGTACATTGTGTGATGTGATTAAGAGGTGGATTACATTAAAAAAAAAACACTAATGGCCCAGGTCCAAAACTCAAGGCACCCACCATTCTTTATGGCAGCAACATTTAAAGCAAGAGAAAACTGACGTAGTTGACAGCCTATGCAAAGATGCTCGAGCTTCATGCTCAAGACTTTTAAAAATAATGTTTAAAATAAACACTAATGAAAAGAATAGTGGGCAGCCCCGGTGGGCAAGTGGTTAGTGTGTTGACCTCACAGTGCAAAGCTTGTGGATTTGATCCCGCCTCTGGCCTACCTGTGTGAGTTTGCATGTTCTCCCCGGGCCTGCGTGGGTTTTCTCCAGGTACTCCGGTTTCCTCCTACATTCCAAAAACATGCATGGCAGGCTGATTGAACACTCTAAATTGTCCTCGGGTGTGAGCGTGTATGGTTTGTTCGTCTCTGTGTGCCCTGCGATTGGCTGTCAAGCGGTTCAGGGTGTCCCCCGCCTACTGCCCGAAGACAGCTGGGAGAGGCGCCAGCATCCGCCCCCCACACCCCCGTGATCCCTTGTGAGGATCAAGCGGTTCGGAAAGCAGTCCAGAAAATGGATGCATTAAAAAAATCTTTTTGGCACAGGTGGATAGTCAATGAAGCGAACAAATCTCCATTAAAATGAAAATGAAATGTGTGGTTTCATACATACAAAAAACATTTGGTAATCTCGCTCGAATGTGATAGGAAAAGAAATTTCCTTGTCGCCAGGCTCCATTTTTCGTTATGTAAATAAGTTTCCAAGCCAGGTGTAGTTGTACACCTAGGGATTGCAGGTGGTTTCCCAAATCAATAACCTGTATTAAAGCCACATGTCAACTCAAGTGCGTAATTAAAGCTAAAATGTCTGATGAAAATAAAGTAAAACTGCTATGGTCGGTCTGAATATTATTCTGGTTCAGTGTTAAGTTTGTCATATAAGTTTAAATGCCTATTGTTGGGGGGGGGGGGGGGCGCGGGTGGGAAGCGGCCTCCTTCCCCCCGCGTGTTCGTTGAATTTCGGGCGAGGAGAATGTTGGTTCTTCAAATAAAGGCTGGAGCCGATGAATAATTTCTTCGAAGCTTTTAATAACACAATATTCCGGGCACTCACGAATTAGAGACAATGGCTGCGTGTCACGAGTATGAAGCAGGAAGAGATTCACATCACTTTTATATTATCAGAAGTTCACTTCAAATGGTCTGTTTTCGTTTGAAGTGAACAATGACTGCTGAGGAAAACATTTACCTTTCAAGACGGCATTGTTAAGAGCCACGCCTTTGATTAATGAGAGCAAAATGACATCATCAATCAGATAGGAAGCAGAAGTGGGACAGAGGCGGAGCAACATTATGACATCATAAGGCAAATTGGGATTTCTATCAAAGGGCCCCTTTGTCATAGGGTGAAACGGTGTCCCTCTTTGGGCAGACTGAGTATGTCATTCTTTAATTGAGACAATTTGTCACCACAATCGGGATGCCTTTGATGTTCGAGAATGGAGTCGGGATGCACAGACAAGCAAGCAGTGGTCCTTCCGATTGTGATGAAGCATTTTAACAACATTTCTTCAGCGCAGTGGTGTCTGCTGGCAGCCAGAGACTTTGACTCGGACACAGGGGCCATCTTGGCTGACATGTGCACAGAGATTGCTCAGAAACTCTCAGCTGACACCCTGAAAATGATCCTGCCCCTCTTCCAGCAGCGGGTGGCGGACAGGAAGTCCAAATGCATGGCCCCGGTCATGGACGGCGCCATGAACTCCGCCTTCGCATCAGCGCTCAGCATTCCCGAGCAGCCGTGTGACTATACCAACAAGCTGGACTCGCTGCTTGCAGAAGAGATCTCCCAGAGGGTCAACCGGACTTTGGCTTTGGCCACGGACACAGACGCTGAGCAACCATTGTCCGTCATCTACGTCCCTGGGACATTCACCAAGCTGGAGGTTCTGTACAAGATGGTAAGGCTCTCTTGTGGTGCACTGTGGTCTTACCTAGGCCACCTTGAATCCAACACACGGTGTTTGGGAGCATGCTGGCGTCAACATAACGGCAGCACTCAGGTGACGGAGAATGAGAAGCCTCAGAGTCGAAAATCCTCTTCCAGTCCAAAATCAAACATTGGTGTAGGAGAGACAACAGAGGCGGTGACTGAAATCCTACGCAAGTGGTCAGAGCCCACAGACACTGATCCTGTTGGCACCGTACCAAATACCTGCCCGGACATTCACGGGACAGCCTCTGATATTGTCACAACAATTAAGGGCAACCTTCACTATGCCACCAACATAGACAGAAAGACCAGTGTGTCTGCTTGTCCTCATTTTGATCTGAGGTTGATCCTGAAGACCTTGACCAATTTTTTTTCTTCTCGAGAGCAGCCCACGCCCCACCACGAGGTCTTCCGAAAAAGCAGTTTTGTGGAGTTTTCAAAAAATCGATTTGCCAAACTTGTGACAGATGTAGCCTCTCCAGACATGGAGAAGGAATCCGACTTCCTGGTGGGGGTTGAGCAATGCTCAGCCCGTGGCAGCGCATTCAATCATGAAGGATCCCTGCCGGCGTCCAACCTGGAGAAGCCTCGTAGTCCTCCTCCACTCAACTTTGAAGGAATACAAGACGAAGTGGAGGACCTGTATGACAAGTTTCCGTTGGAAGGACCAAAAGTCAGCAAGACCCTAGAGAGTCTTAGAGGTGACATCACAACATTCTCAACACAGTTGAGAGATAAAATTTACAATTACATCGAGGCTAACCAGTCCAGCCTCACCGACGAGTTTTCAGGCAGGCAATCTCCACGCAGTGGGCAAATAGTCCAGCATCCAGAGATCATGAAAAACATTATCGAGGATTCGGTTGGGAAGTTTTTACAGCAGGTGCTTCTTTGGATGGAGATGGAGCCAAGAAAGAGGAAGGTGAGCGCCGACGAGGTGTGTGGTGCCTTAAAAGACATCGACACTCTCATCACCACCATTGTCACGTCAGAAAATAATGCTTCCAGTTCGCAGAGGGCTCTGGAGACAGAGTCAGAAGCTTCCCCGACTGTGTCTACCCAACAAGATGAGGAGCAGCCAGAGGCCTTCATCAGTGAGTCTTCACTACGAGAGGTGACCAGGAACTTTGTTAGCATGCTGATCATCACAATGATCAAGTATTTCCCAAAGAAGGTCCGCAAGTCTCTGCAGCCGGATGACATGCTTATGATCATTCGGCGTCTCTCCGAAAAAGTGCTCGAAGTCAACTTGGCATCACTGGCGGCCGAGGACATGATCAGCTACAGCAGATTCATCCAGGCAGTCATCAAATACATCTTCAGACAGTTTGGCTCCAAGGAGAAGTTGCTAGTAGCATTGAGGTCTGATGAGCCGTGCTTTGACGAAGCTGTGCTGACACACCTGACCAACACACTCAGCAACTGGCACGACAAAGCCGGGCAGAGTAGAATCAGAAGGTTCTTCTCCTCTGTGAGCAAAGCCCTCATTAGACCCTTCACAGTTTTCAGTCCGAAACACGAATGACATTTTGCATAGTAATTACCTAGCAGGTCTGGAGCGTTTGCTAAAAGTCGCTCACAGTCTTTGGTTTTTCTTTTTTAATTTTTTTTTTTTTTACCGCTAAATCAGTCACATGGAGGTGGAAAAACTGGTGTTGGACAAGCAGCAAGTCTTTCAGACCGGAAGGCTCAGTACCTTGTCGGTGGTGACCAAATATCCCTGGAGCCAACTTTTAGCCTTTTATGGCAAGATGATCAGATTGCTAAACTATGACTGCTATCAAAGGACTAAAATGGTGCAGAATTTGAAAGAAATTAAAAATGGCAGTCTTCCTGTGAGGTTTACCATATGCCTCCAAAATATTTTTTGTAGGTATTGGGCTGTGATATAAGCCCCCCAGTTTTCAAAGATGTAGGTGTAACTGAATGCTTCATCAAAAATTGTATGGGGCAGCACAAAGACATCTATGCAACAAATTTCTAAAACATAGCTTTTGTGCCAGGCCTGATGTGTGTGTTTCATTCAGTTTTGTCCACATTTAGACCCTCAAGATTCATATTGTTTTCTTTGCAAACAGCGTGTTGACACTGCAAAAAACTAAATGGGGACAAATTAACAATTATCTGCAGAAAATTATCTCTGAATAGTGAATAATGTGATAATGCTACATTCCCGGATCACATGGATGCCACAACTAGCTGTTCGCTTTGCAAAATATAAAATGCCTGCGGCAGAATTGTGCACCTTATAAATGCTACTGAGTCACGTGCAATAATGCACTGAAAAAAATTGTAAAAACGAAAAAAAGATTTTATGCATATTTTTAAAAAAATTAAATGAGGACGTCTGACCTGGCCTGGCTTCGAGGCAACCAGGTTGATTCTGCCAATAGTAAATGCTTGTCTCAAAGATTCAGCTATGTGGGCCAATAATGTAAATTTGTAATCTTCTAAGCCTTGATATGATTGCAAAACTCACAATAGTAGTTATTCCCATCTGATGTCATGATAGTTGTAAAAAGCACTCCTGGCGCTTCATAGGGACCTGTAATATTCAACCTGTCCATTCTGCACGTATATTATTTGCATCAAAGTGAGATGTGAATTTACTTGGAGGAATGTTGACTGGGTAGCCCAATGGATAAGTGGTTAGCGCGTCGACCTCACAGTGCAGAGGTCACGGGTTCATTCCCGGGCCTTCCTGTGTGGAGTTTGCATGTTCACCCCGGGCCTGCATGGGTTTTCTCTGGAAACTCTGGTTTTCTCCCACATTTCAAAAACATGAATGGAAGGTTAATGGACCACTAAAAATTGTCCCTCGGTGTGAGCGCGGATGTTTTTTCATCTCTTTGTGCCCTGCTTTGTGATTGGCTGGCAACCGGTTCAGTGTGTCCCCCGCCTACTGCCCAAAGACAGATGGGATAGGCTCCAGCACCCCCTACAACCTTTGTGAGGATAAGCGGATCAGAAAATGGATGGATGAAATGTTGACTGATATACACCCATTTTATCACTGCTCTCCATTGTAAATCATTTGCCTGCTGCTGCTGTTGTTGTTGTATCACTGCAAGCGCCTGAGAATAGTCCGCAGAAGCGCCAGCGATGCCCGTGGGAGACGCGCAAGTTCATCTAGAGTCTGTCCGAGTCCGTAGCGATGGCGCTCGGCCAGGAATGCCTGGCACTGGAGCCAGAGGTGCTCAGACGTCTCGTCCTCCTCTGTGCACAACCGGCAGGTCGCATCCTCTGCCGTACCGATCCGGTGTAGCCAGTGGCGGAACGGGGTGGTGGCCGCTGCGGAAGCGGATGAGGTTCGTCCGATCCTCTTTCGGAAGGGCCGACTCCTCGTCAAGTTTGAGAGGCGCCGTGTGGCGCGTCGTCGGGGATGACCGCGGCTCTGGTGGAGGCATCCGGGCAGGCATCGGGCTGCTGCATATCAGAACCCAGCTTGGCCTCATCATCCGCGACCTCGTTACCGGGGAGATTGCAGTGTCCAGGGACCCAGAGGAGGTGCACCGGACAATAAAGCTTCCAGTTCACATTTTCTCACGTCACGGGGCATCTCCAGACCACACCAACGGAGGCGGTTCTTCACGAGACTGGCCTCCCTCCGTTGACATCAAGTTACCGCACGGGTGCGCTGCTCTTGGCAGATCGCTGGCTCAGTCTGCCCCCTGATGACCCTCGAAGGACCCTGCTGCTGAGCCCGGTACGACAGCGCCTACGCCGGTCCGACTGGCGCGGCGAGGTCACCCTGTCCCGGCTAGGACTTCTGGGTGAGCATGAGATGGGTGCTCCCAGACCTGCCCCTCCTCCCTGGGTCCGCGCTCCGCCACCACTGGTGGCCATGACTGCTGTGACCATGACTAACTCCACGGACGAACAGCTTGCCGGTGCCCTGGTTGCCATCGCCGCGGTTGGAGAAACGGACCTGGAGGTCTACACTGACTGGTCCACGCGGGAAGGCGTCGAGGACGGTGGTGCTGGTTTGGTGGTACTGCGCGGCGATAGTCGTTCACCGATGGCACGCGGCAACCGGTCGCCGGAGTAATTCCTTCCAAGCTGAACTGGCGGCCATGGCGGAGGCCGTCACCTGGCTCGACACCAACCGGCACGAGTGGCTCTCGACCAAGCTGATCTGCGACAGCCGGTCCCTGGTTGACGCTCTCGTGAACCCTACCACAGCTGGGGATCCCATCCTCCGGCTAAGAGCAGGGTTTGCGGCCGTTGGCCACACGGACGGGTGCACCTGAGCCTGCTGCTATTACTATCCTGCTAGAATGGTTGCGTTAACTCATGTAAACAAATGGACATGTGAAATCTGGACCTCGACACTTGCTGTGCACATGGTGAGTATGCCTGTGGTATCTACTTAGCAGTAGCTGGAGTGAAATTGCAGTTACTTAGCATGGGAGAAAAAAAAACACATTCTCTGGGGTCACAGGCGTCCCACCTCAGGAAAGTATTTATTTTATTTATCACACATTAACAATTAAACTGGATACCATGCTCAACACATAGCTTACTCCGGAGTTGTAGAACATACAAACGTTTTTTTCTTAGATAAGATATCCTTTATTTGTCCCACACTGGGGAAATTTACAGCCTCCAGCAGCAAGAATGTGGGTAGAAAGAATAATATACAGGTATATAGTTTAATTAACGAAGTATTTTAGAGTGAATCAATTAAACTTGCGGTTCAACTCGTTTCTGGTGTATGAATTCAGTGCATTCCAATCGTAAATCGTGGGAGGCACCTAGTGGTGTCACGTTTCGGTTTTGCGGTCTGGCCAGCAGGTGGCATGAGCGGTCTTCCTAGCACACCTGCTGGCAATCGTTAATCAATAGAGACACTATTTAAGGACTCCAACGTTCAACACTTGTTGTGGGAGTATTGTTTATTGGCATTGTTATCCTCACTGTTCCTTGACTTAGTGGCTTTTTGACCTCGTCGTGATTTCGTGTATAGTTCTCGGTACCAAGTTTTGTGTAAGTACCGTTTTATTTTGATGATCTGGCTTTTGTGTGTGTACTAAGTGTTACATTGTTTTTCGTTCATAGTTTGCGGGCTTTACTTTCCTTTCTTGCCCTTTTGTGCAAGCACCTTTTGTTATTCGTTTGGATTTATCTCCTGGTCCACAATGAGTGGACAGTGAGGATAGCAATGCAATCAACAATACTCCAACAACAAGTGTAGAACGTTGGAGTCCTTAAATAGTGTCTCTATTGATTAACGATTGCCAGCAGGTGTGCTAGGAAGACCGCTCATGCCACCTGCTGACCAGACCGCAAAACCTAAACGTGACAAGTGGACACAAAAGGAAACACTTGCGACTGCTTTATTTTTATGTGGACAAATTGTATCGTCATATTATGGATAGGATGGTGTCCTGGGTATGACGTTAAACTGCATCCAACTGGTCCTCCAGGTTGGGGGTTGGGCGTGAGGTTAACAACCTCACCCTGTAAAAACCTGCTGCCTTGTAGGTTGGGTCTCTTTAGACAAAGGCTCGGAGAAGGCAACTCTGAATCCAAATCCCCCTGCTGCCTCGCAGGGTCTGCCTCTTAGGCATTGGCTACGGTGGTACACCCTACCAGTGTACCCGGAGTGGAGCCCCGACAGGCAGGGTCAAACACGCAGTCAGCGACTCTGGCAACTCCTGCAGCAGACCTGGTCCCAAGTGTATTGGTTCATCCTCTCCCTTGGGCTCCGATCGGTGACGCCGAGAGGGGGACACTACAGCCTGGGCAACTCGGTGTCTCCATATCCCCCGCCCAAGCCTTCGACGCGCACTGGAGAGTGGTCTCCACCGAAGTCGCAAGACTTCGTAAAGCAACCACGGGAAGAGGCAGTTACCGGATCATTAGAGCTCCGGCCAATTGGCGTGGAGCCGAAGCGCCAGGGGCCTCGTCCGACGGTGGGAGGAGTCATCGCACTCCATTGGCTAGCTATCGCCCGCCCCAAACTGGTCAGCCCCCAGTCAATAGGGTGCTAGCCCGTCACACTCGCCTGCTCTACTGGGTGCGTAGAGAGCAGGGGAAACCCGGAAAGTGAGTGCCTCCATGCACCAGGCAAAACACGCAAGAGAAAGAAGTCCCCAGCACTTCGCATAGCAACCTGGAACGTCAGAACTATGTGCCCCGGAATGTCCCCCGACCCGACTCAGATCACTGACCTAAGAAAGACCGCCATCATTGGGAAGGAACTGGCCCGCTTGAACATCGATGTGGCCTGCCTCCAGGAGACACACCTGCCAGACAGCGGGTCCCTCAGGGAAGAAAACTACACCTTCTTCTGGCAGGGTCGGCCGCAGAAGGAACCGCGCCAGCATGGCGTGGGCTTCGCAGTGAGGAACTCCCTGCTCCACGCAGTGGAAACACCGACCGGCGGCACGTCCCGTCTCTTCTCCCTGCGCATGAAGACCACAGCACGGTATGCCAACATCATCTCAGCCTACGCCCCCTCTCAAGTCCAAGACCGGTCACACGATCCAAGACCAAAGCAGGCAAATG
The DNA here is from genome assembly GCF_025434085.1 of Hippocampus zosterae. Classification (NCBI taxonomy): domain Eukaryota; kingdom Metazoa; phylum Chordata; class Actinopteri; order Syngnathiformes; family Syngnathidae; genus Hippocampus; species Hippocampus zosterae. The sequence goes on along the minus strand of NC_067452.1, from coordinate 3,208,501 downwards.
GACAGGTGGGTCGAGCACTACCTAGAGCTATATGCAACTCAAAACACAGTCGCAGGAGCAGCCCTTGACTCCCTGCCTGACCTTCCCCTCATGGAGGAACTGGACAGCGCACCCTCGCCTGACGAGCTTGCGAGCGCAATCGACGCTCTAAACAATGGCAAAGCACCAGGCCAGGATGGCATGCCCCCTGAGGTACTGCGGCATGGGAAACCCACGCTCCTGCAACCGCTGCACCAGCTTCTGAGCCTCTGCTGGGAAAAGGGCCACATCCCCCAAGACATGAGGGATGCCTCCATTGTCACCCTCTACAAGAACAAGGGGGACCGCAGCGACTGTAACAACTATCGGGGCATCTCTCTGCTCAGCATCGTTGGGAAGGTGTTCGCCCGCGTCGCCCTGAAACGGCTTCAGCGCCTCGCCTCACGAGTCTACCCCGAATCGCAGTGTGGCTTCAGGGCTAAAAGATCCACAGTGGACATTATATTCTCCCCCCGCCAGCTTCAAGAGAAGTGCCGCGAGCAGCAAAGACCTCTGGTTCATTGCCTTCGTTGATCTGACCAAAGCATTCAACCTGGTCAGCCGGAGCGGGCTATTTCAAATACTGGAGAAGACAGGCTGTCCACCAAAACTGCTCACCGTTATCCGCTCCTTCCATCAAGACATGCAAAGCACAGTCCGCTTCAACGGCGCTACCTCCCAGCCATTCCCAGTCAGCAGTGGAGTGAAGCAGGGGTGCGTCCTTGCACCAACCCTATTTGGAATCTTCTTTTCCATCCTCCTCCAGTATGCCTTCTCCGACTGCGAAGAGGGGGTATACCTCCGCACACGGCAAGATGGTAGCCTCTTTAACATGGCAAGACTGCGCGCAAAGTCTAAAACCTACAACATCCTGGTAAGAGAACTACTGTTTGCAGACGATGCTGCCCTCACTTCCCATAGTGAGGCAGGACTCCAGCACTTGGTGAACAGACTCTCGCGTGCGTGCAGGGACTTCGGGCTCACGATCAGCTTAAAGAAGACAAATATACTAGCTCAGGGAACCACCGTCGCCCCCTCTATCACCATCGAGGACACGCCGCTGCAAAATGTCGACTCCTTCACCTATCTAGGCTCAACCGTCACATGTGCAACAACACTCGACGCCGAGATCAGCTCGAGGATCGCCAAGGCTGCCGGTGTGATGGCGAAGCTGTCGAAACGCGTCTGGGAAAACAGCCTTCTCAGTGCAAAAACCAAGGTTATGGTGTACGAGGCCTGCGTCCTCTCTACCTTACTCTACGGCAGTGAGTCATGGACCACCTACGCTAGGCAGGAACGGCGACTTAACACCTTTCATCTACGTGCCCTCCGGCGGCTGCTGCGCATTAGGTGGCAGGACCGGATTCCAAACACCGCGGTCCTCCAACAAGCCGGCCTCCTAAGCATCCAATGCACCTTGATGAAGAGGAGGCTCCGCTGGATCGGCCATACGTTCCGCATGGACCCCCACCGGCTGCCGCGGGAAATCCTCTATGGCGAGCTGCTTGAGGGACGCCGGAGTGTGGGCCGGCCCCTGCTGCGCTACAAGGACACTGTCAAACGTGACCTAAAGGCGGTCCGGGTGGATCCCAACAGATGTGAGAGTGCAGCAGCAGACCGAGCCACGTGGCGCAACACCATCCGCATAGGGGTCGCCGAGGCTGCGGCGGAGGAGCAGGACCGGGCTTCACAGAAGCGGGCAGCGAGAAAGTGCCGCGCAGCTGCTCCACGCACCACCCCACCATCCTCAACATTCACCTGCGTGAAATGCCAGCGGGAATGCCACTCAAGAATAGGGCTCTTCAGCCAATCGCGCTCATGCGTCCAGTACAGGACCTAATCCCCCCCTACGCGTCGACCATCGCCTTTCGAGACGAGGATGCTATATATATATTATGGATAGCGTTGGACTCCATTATTGTGTTGCGTTGACATTCTTCCACTTTGTTGGTAACAAGTTTTTTTTAAATTAGGATAAAGCGGATCGGAAAATGAATGGATGGATGGATGAACGCCACAGTTCCACTTTTGCATTAAATTTGTGTGCACGTCTCAAAATCCACTTCCTGTGTGCTTTTTTTTTTTTTTTTGGGCGGGGGGTTCTGGAACACAAACACCATAGCATTTTATTCACAATGTTCGCCGTTCACCTCTTTTTCTACCTTTTGCGTGGCGCATCTTGTTCTGAAATGCGAACGCCTCATTTGGACATGCACTGCAAAAGTCACTACCTGCCGTCTGCTGGCCATAATTGTGATTGCAACCTGAAAGAATACCATATTTCTGATTACCCACCTTGTCTGTGGCTCTTCTTCGCTCTCAAATGCGAGAGCCCTCTTTGGCCGTGCATGGCAAGCTGCGATAGCTTCTCTCTGTTAGTTACTCCCACCTTCTGAAAGAACACCATTTCATTTCTGAATACCCGACAAGAGAGCCCCACTTGGACTTGCAAGGCAAAATCGAACACTGCCGTCTGCTGGTCACAGTTTGTCAATACAACCCTCTGAAAGAATACCAATTTATTGGATTTCTCATTATCCTCAAAAGATGATCACTGCCGTCTTTGTAGTTGCAACCGTCTGAAAGAATACCATAATATTTATTATTACCCTCGAAAAATCATCAGTAACTCAAAATGGCTACCCTGTGAAGATAATTTTGTGACATTTGATGGATTTTAAAAATATTTTTAAACAGAGTGTTCGGGCAGGAGGGAACAGGAACTAAAAGCGACGGCAATCCTTGCCTCGCCGCAAAACAGGAAGAAACGCGACGGCGACCTTCGCCTCGCAGAAATGCAGGAACGATAAGCGAGGTGAAGGTCACCTCGCCAGGGAACAGGAACAAAAGCGATGGCAATCCTTTTGGCTGGGCGTGGCCCGACGTGGACGGAGCTCGATGTAACGGGGGACAAGGAACAGCCGGACGTGACGAAACAGGACAGCCACATCACCAGCGCTGCCTGAAAGGGGAAAGGGGTGTCGGCCGCAGACGCGCTCCGCCAGGCACATGGTGGAACAAGGACCAATCCGAAGTACCTGCGGGGTCCAGGTGGTCGGGTCATTCTGGGAAGGCTACGGACCGGAGGATCGGCAGTGGGTCCCCCGCTCCTGGATCTTGGACCCGGCCCTTCTCCGCGCTTTCCACACTGACCTTACGACGTGCCATTGACTTGCTGACTAACATCCCTCTACCGAGTTCCCGACTTTATCAGGTTTCACGGCCAGAACAAGAGGCTTTAAGGGAATACATATATAGTTCACTCTCGGCTGGCCTCATGAGGCCATCTAAGTCCCCATTGGGGGCCGGGTTCTTCTTTATTGAAAAGAAAGACAAGCCGTTACGACCATGTGTAGATCGGGGACTAAATGAAATCACCATAAAAATCAAATATCCTCTTCCACTATTAGATTCTGCATTTGACCCCCTCCAATCAGCAACCGTTTTCTCAAAACTAGATCGCCGTGCTTACCATTTGGTCCGTATTAGGGAGGGGGACGATTGGAAGACTGCATTCAAGACACCATTGGGCCATTTTGAATATTTAGTCATGCCTATTGGGTTAACCAACGTTCCTGCCGTGTTTCAAAGTTTAATCAATGACGTGTTGAGAGATTTTTTGAACGTGTTTTGTTTTGTTTACAAGGACAATCAAGGAACATGAACACCACATCAGGCTGATTTTGCAACATCTAATGGAGAATTGTTTTTGTCAAAGCAGAGAAATGTGAGTTTCACGTCGATTCTATTTCATCCTTGGGTTCATCGTGGAGAAGGGCCAGCTGAGAGCCGACCCTGCCAAGATTAAGGCGGTGGTGGAATGGCCGACACCCACCACGAGGAAGCAGTTACGTTTCTTGGGGTTCGCTAATTTCTACCGTCGTTTTATTCATAATTACAGCCAGAGAGCACTTCCATTGACCCGGTTGACGTCCGTCAAAGTCCCGTTTAGGTGGGATTTGGAGGCCGACAGAGCGTTTGCCGAATTAAAGAAGTCATTCACTAAGCCACCCGTGTTGCAACACCCTAACCCTGATATTGCTATTGTAGTAGAGGTTATTTGTGCCCCCACATCTGCGCGCAGAGGTGTTACAGTGGGGACACACATCGAAGGTGGCATGCCATCCCGGGGTTAACCGGACATTGCATCTCGTCACTCAGCGGTTTTGGTGGCCTGAGCTTCGAAGGGATGATTTGGACTACATCAAGGCCTGCTCCGTCTGGGCATGCAGTAAGGTCTCACATCAGCCTCCGGCTGGTTTGTTACGACCCTTACCTGTTCCTCCTCGACGTTGGTCCCA